>NW_018020658.1:178071-277568 GCF_002006095.1 Pseudomyrmex gracilis
GAGGTCAGTGACATTACTGTAGTATGTATATAATACATATAATACAATATAAAGTATAATATTATAAATATATAATAAATTATATGTATAATATGTATTATTTAATGTTATATATAATATAAATTAGTCACGTTATTTTCACGTGTTGTTTTTCTACTCTTTCCTGTCACGTGACTTTAGTTACGTTTAGGAAAAGATTATTATTACGAATGTTTTAAATTGTTTTCCTTGTATATGATGAAGTATTGTTTAGTATAAACTCGCGATTTTCTGATATTATTTCAACTTTATTTCATTTTATTTATCAGAGACAGAAAAAGAGAGAAAAGTAATATTTTAATAATAAATTTGTAAATAATAGCCTTTATGGTCATTTATTTATATTATAAAGTAGTAGTAAAGATTTTTTATTTATTTGCAACTTCTATAATTTCGTTTTGTTGTTACTATCGAGACACATAAATGCCTTACAATAACGTACAGTAGCTAGGTCTGAGTATAGCGCAGTTGTGAGAGTAGTCGCTTCGGAATGCGGAAGATCCGGGTTCGAATCCCGGTTCAGGATATTCTCTTGCACTTTTTCTATCCTATTATATCTATCTTATGATTGATCTTATTCTCCAGAGCCTTTCCAACTGATCACACGGGTGACATCGCCTAAAAGAGATATCGTCGTGCAAAAACCGCGCACGACGTTTCTCGCGAGCTAGAGAAGGCTCTAATCTATTCTATTGGTTTGTGAAATGTATCCATATCTAACATAGTACTCACCGAGAAAACATTTCCGCCAAGGTTTCCAACGGACGGATTCTTTCTGTTATTTCTAATGTGACTAATTGACAAATTGTGTTACATTTAGAAATTCGATTAGTTCGAAAATGAGTGGTTCTAGTTTCCTTACAATTGTAAAAAATTGTTCTTGTTTTCCTTTACAATTGTATAAAACTTCACCGTTCTTACGAAGGTACCGTTTATTACAAAACGGCGACATTGAAATAGTCTGCAAACAATTCTCAGAAAAAAAAACGGTTCCCTACATGCGGAACAACATTATTTGTGCAAGATCCCTGAATAGCCTAATGGTTAAAGCGATCGCCCGAAAAATAAAAGACTGAAACTTTACTTTCAGATACTCAGACTTATTTTTTTTTTTTTACTTTTTCAAAATAAGAAGACATTATTATTTTTGATAATTCTTTTTCTCTTTTTTTTGCGCATATAACTCTACAACAAGTAAAATTTGTCTAAAAGTTAAATATTTTTTTCTTTCTTATAAACCAAAATTCTATACATCAAAAATGCAATTCTATACTAAAAGATAAACTCCAACGTTTTGTGTAGAATTGTATTACGTGTGTGTGTGTGCGCACGATATGTTTTGTAACCAAACCTTGACAACATATGATAAATGAATCATTTTGATTGTTAATTTTTTTTTCTTTTTCTTGTTCAAAAGATGAAACGACAAAACTCGGAAGTATTTCGGAGACACACCACCATGTAAGTTATCTCGAACCAATTCGGAAATGTTAGTAAGAGCTTGTTTAATAAATAACGATGTAATAATAGTAAATACAAGACATATATTTTCATTAAAAAAAAAAAAAAAAAAAAACATTGCATATAAAACCATATAATTTTTTTTATTGATAATACAATTCATTCGTTTCATAAAAGAGACAATGTACTGTCAATAGCAAAGTTTATATAGACAAATTATTTTTTTTCTTATTGCTAGTTTTTTTTCGTAAATATATAATGACCTTATGAAGCACGCAACGTACACGCACAGTGATGCATAAACATTATACAAAAGGCCATTATAAACGAAAGCTAACCAACTGCTTACAGTGGAATGCTTTTTGAAACAGGCGTGTCTAATTTCGTCAATTCGATTAGACAGGTTTGTTTCAAGAAAAAAAATCTGCACAATAAATCGCTTTTATATGTATATACAATTATTTTCTATCCACACATAGACGGAAGAACATTGAAATTGTGAGAAAATTTATAACACTATTGTACAATATTGTACACATTGACTAAAACGCGACTTGTTTGACCAACAACAGAGAGAAGTAAAACAATAAATCAACATGCAGAGATTTTAGAAGATCTACGTATGTTTGATTTATAAGATTGCAATATATTTTTTCTTTATAACAATATTATTTGCAGGAAAATATTTTTCTTTCGTCCATGTGTAGCGCGCAATTAAGTTAATTATTATCTTATTTAAATGCTAAACAATATAAATAATAATATTTTGAGCTTCTGTATAAGATTTTACAACTACTGTCTAAAGTTTGCCATTTTGCCGATTACATTGTTTTCTTATATGTTTCTTCTCTTTTTTCTTTTTTTTTTTTTTTTGTAGGTTTTGAAGAATTTACATCAGAACAGTCTGTCAGTCTCTTTTTTTCATATCAGAGTGAGTTGTATAAATGGTGGTTTGCTATTAATTGTAAATATTAACAGAGCCGCTTTTTTCTTCTTCTTATCTTCAAGCCATCCTGATACTCTGGATAATTTGAAACACAGCTGCAACACAAAATGTGTACAATTTTTAAAAATTAAGGAACACTTTATAAGAATCTAACAAGTTTTCACAGAAAACATTGTTGTGCTGATACATACCAGATCCGCAAACAACAAAGAGAAATAGAGCTAAGAGCCAAGGTCCAACAGGCGACCCTTCTTCTTGCGATTTCTAGAGTAACAAAATTTGCAATTAGTTCGACACAGTAAAAGCAAATGCAAAAGAGTGTCAATTAACAGAACAGAATTAAACAACATGCTCGTGTACATTTTAATTATCTTTGACACTTTTATGCAAACAGATGGAAAACCATATGGTAGACTTTATCATATGTTTATCATTGTGTGTAAATATTTTGTTGTAAAGTCACACCGTCGGAGATTGAATATATTTCTCAAATCAAACAATTTTAATGGAATTAATCTACAAGTGAGAGAGAGAAAACAGAACATTCGACATTGTTCGACAGTGTGTGTCTCACATAAACAGTTTTCTATAACCTTAAATTTTTGCACGATACTCGCGTGTTTGCACAAATGAGCAAGTAGCACACAGTTGAAACACAATTGCATCAGCATAAATTTCAATTGGACACAAGAGCGTTCTTTTATTTTACACGTGGTAACAACTGTAATGATTCATACGCGAGCTCTCGATAAAAAAGAAAAATATAATCCTCAAAACATAACAGATCTCGTCACGTAAAATTCTTTATTATTTTTTTAAATACAAAACAATTCTTTCGAGCTTTTTACGGATCGGATCAAATGAAAACGATCGTCGTCGCAAATTGTGACGGGATCGCTCGTGACAGATGGTCGGTGGTGACAACGAATACATCAAACAACGTGGAACTCACCGATGATTTGGGGACGTTTCCTCGTAATGTTATGTTTTTTGTCGCCTTCTCGTTGGCGATGCGCATCCTCTGTTTCGGCGCCATCGTTGTCGGTTTCTTCGTAAATTCAAATGTGAAAATTCAGTCGCGATCCGAACTCGCTGCGGCGATCACCACCGTGTGTGCGTGTTTCCCCGTATAATCAACGCTTTCGAACGCGGTTTGCTCCGACCCGGTGATGTTCGTCGACGTTGCGCCGACGTATGCGCCGTGGCACCGATGACATGTGAAGTTGCGCGACAGTCCCTCGTGCCACACGGTCACCACAGTGATCAACTGACCGATTTTTCATCGTCCGCTCGTGCCGATTAACAAATTCCCTGCGACACTATCGTGGCGTTTGTTTGTCGATCGCGATTATGATCACGCGAATAAAGGTGTAATGACGGGCAGACAAAAAATTATTAGAATATTTAACACATGGGAACGAGATCGCAGGCGCGGGTCGAGCGCGGGAAAATTTTGAAACTTCTCTACGACGTGAGAGGAGAAAAAGACTGCGACTGCACATCTTGTACGTAAAAATTTTATATTTGTTTCATAATCGCTACGTCTAACAACAAATCGTTTTTATTTTCTCGAAGATTTCCACCAACATTAGTTACGCGATGAAATCGCTGACAATTACTGCTCTTATCGTGTTTAATTATAATTCGCGAATATATTATCCATTTTTTTTTTTTTTTTGGTTTGTAGAATGATAACTTATTCGTTTTTCGAGAGACACAGCAACCGTAATAATACGCAATAGTGTGCGGGATTATTTCGTGCATGTGTATCGCAAAAATCGCGAGTGAGAATTTTGTTCGAAACAAAAATAGAGGTATAAAAATATATATATAAAGAAAGAGAGAGATAGAGAGAGAGGAAGAGAAAGAATTAGACAATCGCGGTATAAAGAATTGTAACGTAAAAACCGAAGATTTTTTGTCGATACACATGCACCACGACTTTCGTTTCTTATCTTTGAACTACGTTTCTAGTCTAAAGATAAGTTGAGAACTCCTGCCGAGTAAAAAAAAAAAAACACCTCTGACACACCATAAAAATTGTAAGAGTGACATCACTATTATTTCTCACGTAACTTGCACATCATGATGAAGTTGCCTTACAAAAACTACAAAATTAATAAATTAATTACCATCGACGCATTCTTCTACGTCTAAAACTTATCTCTCAAATTCTCTATCCGCTAGAGATCGATCGAGGAAAAAACAGTAAATTTTGTATATCGTTTATCGTTTTTTTTTTTTTTTTTTTTTTGTTGTTGATTAAGCTGGGGGAGAGGGAGTTTTTACAAATCGAAGTCGGGTCGAAGTTCTCGAAGTTGTTGCGCACGTGTGGGTGGGTGACGGTTCGATCGCACAATTATTTCTACGCCGAACAGAACAGGAGGTTTGTTTACACATGTAAAATATCATCGCGATCTCGCGATCTCATTAACGTGTGTCCTAAGTTATTTAAATGCGACTGCGAAGAACTCTCTTCGTACAATCGCGCGGACTCCCGAAATGGAATTCGCAATACACTTACAATTATACATTTTTATTATTGACAAAAATAACTGTCGTAATACGCGCACTTAACTAGTATCAGTAGGATCCACTTACAGCACATCTCTCTCTTTTATTTACCTGCTCGCTAGCAAATAGCAACTCGGAAAGAAAAAGAAAGGATCAAACGAATGTGTATACGATACGTGGATGGATAAGAATCTTCAAGTATATCCCAACGGAAGATATATATCTGGTACGACGTTGAGGAGACCGTTGGAAGAGTAACGCGTTGAATGACACTCATACACACATGACGCGGGGGGAGCCGCTTCTATAACGTAAATCGAAGATGACGATCATCACGGAGAAACAGAAGAAATGGCGAACTCCCAATGCAACGTGACGTATTCATCGGATGGAGACGGACGAAGAAAATGAAGAACCAGTGTGTTCTCTCCAATTTTGTCGAGAGCAATGAACATTGCACATTGATACAATAGATCGCATCGTCGTGATGTGCGAACGATACTTTTTTTTTTTTTTTTTTTATTTAGTTGCACAATGATGTTCGTTTTAGTCTATTTTGACCGTGGAATATATCTTTCGCACGAATGCGTTGGTGCCTATGTACCCGACGGTGCCGCACATGATACCCAGAGCCAAGCTGAACAACGCCATGTAACCGAAGTAAAATGCCGTTTGGAAGAGACCGTACATTCTGCGACAAAAAAAAAACAAGAAACATCAAAAACAAATTGTTAAGAGACGAAATCACAAAATTTTGAATTGCAACGTTCACTTACTTGGTTTTGAAGAAGAAATAATAAAAGGAATAAATATAAACGTAACCGGCCGTTGAAGCTGCCGCGAGAAAGCTTGTCCACTGCCTGCGAGATGAAAAAATAGAATAAATGTTTACGCGTTTGGTGAGAAGTGCGCAAAAGATCGAATATGAAGCGAATATGTAAGCGAATAAACTTACCATCGATAGTCTTCAGCGTTCAGCAAGAAATATGTACATACAATAGTGACGCACACCGTCACTATCATGAGAATAACAAATACTAGCAACATAAAGCCGTAAACGTAATAGATCTTGTACGCCCAGAATGAAGTAAAAATGAAATACCTGAAAAATCGAATCGTTCAACGTGAGATCATTCAAGAGCATATAAACTGATGAAAGATATGCGTAACGATATAAGACCCGTACATTTCAATAAAGATTGAGCCGAAGGGTAAGATTCCACCGAGCATTATGATAACCAGTGGTTCCATGAACCACTTCTTCTCCGGTATCGGTCGTGGCACCGCGTTCACGCGACACGGCGCGTCCGGTGTTCCCGCGAGATTACGACCCAGAATCGTACCTACCAGCGTCAGCGGTAATATCACAAATATGCAGATACATGTAACCGCAACCTGTAACACACACAATTGATGCGAATTATATTAACTCGGATGATAAATGCGGAAGATAGAATCGATCCGAATCAAGAGCAATCACGTACCATAGACGCGAAAGGTATCGCTCTGCTGGCGTGGTAATACATGGCAATAAAATTGATAAAGAAGGCGGTTCCGCACACCATGAGCGGCAGCATGAAAGCGCTGAGGATCATCTGTTTGATCCACACGCGCCCGCCCATTCGCGCGTAAAGTCCGCCGCCTGCGTAACCGTTTATGGGCGACGTGGCGGAATACATAAATATCGCAGTTGACAGCATCGATCCGCGTTCTGTGTACAACTCACCAAGGATGGCGAAGATAATTACACTTAGCACAACCACTGTTACCTGTACGCAAAAAGAAAACATAGCGTGTCGATTCGTCGTTAAAATGTGTGTTTACTTTGCGCTTGTTTGATAAAATACAAGGACGTCACATACACACCTGGTAACCCGCACCTATAAGAGCTGAGAAAAGCATAGCATGACTCGCAGGCCTGAACACATCTCCATGAACTTGTTTCCAGCCGTATTCGTCGCCCAAGTCTCTCTCCATGTCGTCCATATCTTCGTCTCTGCTATATCGAGCATAATCCTTTCTCAAAGTGCGCATTAATATCATGGACACGAGTCCAACGAGAAAGATCACCATCATAAAACTATTGAAGATGCTGAACCAATGTATCTAAAAATAAATGATTACACGTTATTGCAATTTACAAATTTTACAAACTCTCAAACAATCTTACTCCGCGTCAAACTCACTCTGTGCTGAAAAAAATTAGGATCCAGATATTTATCGAATCTGTCTTCGAATTTGGTAGTACTCTCTTTCCAGTTAACCTCATAACTGAACGGGATACGTGCACCTTGCACCAACTTCACTTTATTCTCACTTGTCAAGTTAACGTCTACTATTTGATTACCGTTGTATCCGATATCAAACTTTTTATGTGTCCAAATGTAATAGGGATCTGACACCGAAATCCCATCGTTGTTTTCTACTTCTCCAACGACACCTACAAAATATTGAAATATGTGCGTGAGACAAAATTCACATACGTACAACAACAAAATAACTACTGATAATTAATTACCCCATATTGGTAAATCATCAATGTACATTTGATACCAATACTGGTTCTTTATTGCGTAAACAAATGCCTTTTGACTTTCTTCATTTAAGCTTATCTGGCAGTATTCTGTTTTTGAAATATCCTCTGAAACATTTATACAATATTAAATATCCTCTGAAACATTTATACAATATTACACACAAATTTTGTCATTTCTTTGTCTAAATCATCAAAACTGTCTGAACACGTGTGTATGTTGTTATATCAATCACAAACATACTCACCTTTGAATTGAATATCCAATCCACTGAATTTCAATTCAATGCCTTGCAAAGCTTCCGAGAGAGTCTCGTGGTAGTGACTGATGACGTTCTTAGCACCGGTGCAGAAAGGTAAGGAGTAATAAGAATACGTCTCCTGACGATTGTGATATGGTCCTACGGTGCTCATCCATAATACAACTTCATCGCCATCCTCGTACTGAGAAACAGACAGGTTTTGATTGATGTAATTGCACTATTGGTCCATGGTTCAATGTTTGTTATTGTCAAAATTTTTTTGAAACATATGAGAGAAAAATGCAACGCGATCAAATCAAAAGGAAAAAAAATACGTGACGATGGAATTCAAAACAGCGGTGAAATTAGACACGATAACTGCTAACACGTAGATCAGATAGAGAGCCGGCTTATCATCATTCCACGATAGTAACGAGAAGGAAGGGAAAAAGAAAGATGACGCAGAGAGAAAAAGAAAGAGAGAGAGAAAGAGAGAAATTCACGAGCGCGCGACGTTTGGCCTTTAAATGCCAAATCTCGCGAGGTTGCGTTAGTAAAATTTCTGCGCGTACTACTAACTAGTAACTTGAAAAAGAAAACAATTATAAAATAATGCACGACGGTGAATCATATACTCACAACGTGATTGTGCTCGTCGGCACGAATTAACAAGGGAAGGAGGCTAAGCGCCAGAAAGTACAGTGACAATCGTGTCCGATGCATGTTTACTCGTTCCGTGAACGGGGAAGGAACGCCGTGACCGCGACCAGTCGCGTCCTTTACACATACGCACGAGCCTGAGATCCCACCAGCGCGGCACGACGACGGCGGGCAATCCCCATAGATTTCGTAATACGCGCACGCCGAGCACACAAGGTTCTCGCAGTGCGTCTAGCAGAAACACCGGACACGCACGCAGGATGGACGGACACGTATCAGGAGCGCCAGGAACGAATACCGAAGGTGATGGCGCATCGGAACGAGCTTCGCCCGTCGCGCCGTCAGATGACGTTTGCGCGACGATCTCGGTGGGACGATCGCGCACGGGATAATAACGATTTCGCGATTCAATTCAGCCGATTAAAATTAAAAAAACCGATCGAATCGATTCGATTTCGACACGTAATTTTACATATCGTCGATTTATCGCTGATCCATCACGTTCGGTCTCTCGGTAAAATGTGATTGTACAATTGTCGCGTAGAGAACTTTGAGATCTGACGTTGTGTACGTAAAACGTGTTGTTGTTTATGTACCTTTCCATCAACAAGAAGTTTTCAAATTCTGCAATTTTTGCGGAAGCTTGAAGCTGTGTGTCAAGAACCGCATAAAGTAAAGTGCAAAAACTTTGACGCAAAATAAAATAGAATGTCAGGCCCAATGGTTTTGTGTCAACTATGGATGGGTGGCGTGAGTATATATTCGATTTAGAGATAATAAATTAACCTCTTCCGAGCGCGACAACTTCGAATAATTAAAAACACAATTATACGATAATTTGAATTTACAGTTGGAGCCGTACATGACCGAGAGTTTTATTATGAACGCATTTCACAAGATGGGCGAACAGCCGCAAACGGTTAAGGTAATGCGCAATCGGTACACCGGGGAACCCGCGGGATACTGCTTTGTGCATTTCCCAACCGATGAGATGGCCCTTGATGCTATGCACAAGTTAAATGGCAAAATGATACCTGGTTCAAATCCTGTATGTTTGAAACCTACATTTTCTGAACATTTAATGTTAATTTCTTGCACAAACGTCGAGTGTTTTGTTGTTCTAATAAGCGATCTGATGTATCTTGCAGCCTGTGAGATTCAGATTAAATCACGCGAGCACCACGGGAAAGCCCGCAGCCGAAAGAGAGTTCAGTATTTGGGTGGGCGATTTGTCCACGGATGTGGATGACTATTCCCTGTACAGAGCGTTCGCCGCAAAATACAATTCGATCAGAACAGCCAAAGTTATATTGGACAGCTCCGGATTTAGCAAAGGTTACGGCTTTGTCAGATTCGCAAACGAAGAAGAACAGAAAAATAGTCTGATCACTATGAATGGCTACAGAGGACTCGGGACGAAATCCCTAAAGATCTGCAACGCAGTGCCTAGACCTTGGAACAAGATGTCTGGGTACGTGTACGTACAACTGATTAGAACATCTATCACAAAAGAGAAAAAACATAAAAGTTTTTTAATTGAGGTATTTTTAATAAATGGTCTTTGTAATATTTATAAATTTACTTGTACAGTTCAACCCCACCGCAGTCAGCTTCCGAATACCCGACGTCAAACATGAATTCGGAAGCATACAATTATTACGACACGTCGTCCTATTGGAACAGCTACAGCGCTTGGCAGCAAGGCTACTACGAGAGTGAACCTACGTCAGAAGCGTACAACACCTACGTGTCAGATCAGAAACCTGAGGAAGACGAATTGGAATTGATTGGTAGATTACTTTAAAATTTCGTTTGCAACGTAAAATCATGTTTCTTTTTAACAAACTCTTTTAACATTTTATTTGTATTTTTGTTTGCAGAGCACTCAGTTCCCCTTGACATTGACAAGGCAAACAGAGAAATTATCGAGCAGGATTACAACTTGTGGGACGCTCTGGAAAGCTCGAAATGGATTCCGTGTGACACCATAGAACTGTGTTATTAATTAAGAGAAAAGACCAAATATATAATCATCTTTCACTATAAGAAAAAGTAAGATACTATCGCAAAATATATTGTGTAAAATATAAAAAAAAAAAAACAAAAAATATATTAATATTTTTCATGTAATCAATTTCTGTGATTTAAATTTAAAAAATTTATAAATTATTTCCAAATAATTTAATTTAATATTACTGGATAATCAAAAACTTATACAGTCGTTTTCAGAGAACTGTTGTCCGTTGATTTAGATCGTTTTTTCTTCACTCGCTTTTTCACTTTTTCTTTTGTTTTTCGAGCTTTGCTCTCTTCTCTTATTTGTTGCTGAGCGTCTTCTACGTTGTTTCCTGTCTTTATCGGTGGCACATCGTCGTCGTTGTTAGTTGCCGTCGCTTCTCCAGATTCTTCCTCATTGGCGGACAATACTTCGCACTCTCCGATGCTGTCCGCTACCAATCGATTTTTAAGTTTTCTCGCCATTCGTGATTGTTGTACGGGTTTATCCGGTACGGTTTTGCTTGCGTCCTGAACATTTTCTAGATTCTTCAACATCGCCAGCTGCTCCTCCAACATTTCGGTGTCAAATTCCTGATGATACTTCAGAGCTTTCTCGACCAAGGGACGATTAACTCGCTCTTCTTTTTTATACTTTTGCTTGATCTCTTGTCTGGTTCTGTTCGGAAAAAGAGTCTGCATCAATAGGAAATCGGTGCCCACTACATTTAAGACCTGATAGAACTTGAATGTTTCCCAATTCGGCCAGTCTTTGCTTCTCTTGTGCTTTTTGTAAAAACCGCCCATGTGATTGTTCTCGTCCTCGATGATGGCTTCGCTCTCCATTATTTCTCGGCGTCTCTTCTCGTGCGTCTGTTCGATCACGAGACTTTGTTCGTCTATTATCAACTGACCGTCGGGACCTACTTTCACTTGCGGCGCCGGTATTGACGCCGGATCGTCCTCTTCCTCCTCTTCCATCCGTTCTATCGATCTGGAAAGAAAAACGAGATCCACAAAATACAAATTCTGCTAATATTTATTTTTTTTTTTTAACGACAAAGTATTCAATGTTTACTCACTGAGATACTGTTTCCTGTCTCTGCACCGTTGTTGACTTCATGGGATTTGTAACAGGATTGTAATATATCAAATCGTACATCCTCAACTGGCTTCTGTCAGGTGTTTTATTTTCGTGCTTCAATAAAAATTCTCTCTTCGCCTCAGCCAGTTTTCTCGCTGATTCTGAAATAACCATGCGTCTCTTTGGAGCTAGTTTGATCTTTGGAGGTAGTAATGTTTTCGAAGAAGATGATGTTTTTGACGGAGATGCTGTCTTTGCGGGTGATGCTACATTTTGTTTTTCAACTACTTCTGCTTCCGGTTCTCTCTCCACTACATTGATTTCGTCTTGGTTCTTCTCAACAGTCTCCTCTATCGTCTTTATCACATCCTTAAAAGTTTCTTGTGCTGGCAGGTCGCTAACAAACGCGTCTTCTTTCTGTTCGTGTGTATTTGCAATATCTTTGATGATTTCTTGTTCTGTTTTGACAGAACTGGGTGTGTCTTCTTTTTTCTGCTCCTTATCGGACACGTTGCCCGTATCGTCAGAAACTACATCCTGCGTAACCGGTCCGGATTTCTTCCGAACCGGCACAGCGGCCAAAGCCTTGATTCGCGCTCGGCGCATGGTTTATTTTGAGTTAAAAAAAAAAAAAACCGTTTACAACAGAATCTATAAATCTGAAAATGAAAACCAATTAATTATACACAGAGGCGATTCGTAAATTTTGTTTGACTTATGAAATCTAAATTCTCACGGCGATTACTTTCAAAATGCGAATAAAAAAATCAACAAATTTCATGATATTAATAAATTTAATAAATTATTCATTTTAAAGAATTCCAACTGGGGCTAGAGGTGAGTCAGGAACTGAATGAAATAGAAGTTTTAATTACGCCTCAAGTGATGAATTGTTGTATACACGTTTCTCACAAAGAAACACATGTCGCGTATGTTTATATTAATAGAAAAAATATTACACGTGTTTTATACACACATGTTGTTCGTCCGTGCGACTTGACGAACTCTTGCGCTCACTTTTGAGGAGGTTAGGTTAGGTTAAGACACATTGAATTATGTACACAGCACGTATATAACATACACACACATGACACATCGCGTATACACACGCATACATACATGACATAACCGACACTGAAGGGGGACGGACATGCGCTTTTTAAAAAAGTATATATCGAGAAATATAAAACTCCGAAAGTTTACTCCAAATTCGATGCTGTATATTTTTATAGCGAAAATATATATAATATGTATATGTATTGAATGTACATGACGTAAACAACATATAAATTGCGAACAAAATAACACACGTGTAGTGTAAATCACATAAAAAAAGTTTATTTTACAAATATTTATCATGATATCTTCCTTAATAAAACTCGTGCCCTAGTGACTATCCATAAATTGTATATCCGACAACAAGAGGACTGTGTTTGGCAACGGTCTAGGTTGCGGACTGAGCACCGTGAACGTCTGTCTCTCAACGTCCACATTCGTTCTGCGAAATGTAAAATACTATATGTATACGTACATCGTTAACAACAAATATATGAAATAAAAAATGTATTGTCAAATAGCATACTAACACACAAACAAATCCAGCTACGTTAGTTTGTACAACATCATCCTCAGGAGAATCAGCGAACGAAACGGATAACAGATGATGTAGCAAACTGGGTCCCGGCGTGACAGCCACCAGTTTCGTCAAATTGTCCTCCGCCTTCATGCCCAAAGGCATGCAAGACGCCGGTAAAACAGGCGCTCCGATTTTGTAAAGTCTGGCCTCGCTCCACTTGACCTCGAAGCTGTGAGGATACAACGGCGTTCGCGAGCCGTAAAAATACTCTCTCACGCTCTGATCCCTCGCTTCCGTTCTCTGTGTTTGACTTCTCTCGACAACTCCGCCGCTCTTCGGCAAGAAAACCACTTTTACAAAATCCGGCATGTCTCTCACCAGCTCGTTGTACAGTCTCTCTTGATCCAGCACTAAAATCGCGTCGATTTCAAAAGCCTGTGCAGCGTGCGTGAGTATCTTGTAACCTTGACCTTTGATCCAACCGCATGTGTTTATGATGATTCCCGACGCTTTGGCTTTCTTGTTGGCTTGCAATCTGTCAGAACAGACCTCCGCCAACCGTGTTACGAGTAAATTATACAATGCCAAGTTGGACGATGGCGTTTTGTGTCCGAAGTGGAAGACCAACGGAGCTTGCTGACTGAAACCTTCTACTACATTGGACGGTCGTTCCACTAGTAAAGCACCAACTGTGCCGGGGATGGCTATGTGTCCTTGGCCAACGTCAAGATCGACAAAAATTGGCCTTCTACCCATTCTAACAGCATAATTTAACAGAATTCTACACAGTGTGGATTTTCCAACATCGCACGGACCCACAACCATTGTTATTGGACCTCTGGTGTCGTCCTTTTCTGCATTCTCTCGTATCCGTTCCATCGCTGCGTGACAATTCAAATACAAGCCCATTGGTGTTTCTTTAGCCACGTAACTGACATCAGTCTTACCGATAAGCTCGACAGTACAACCCTGCCAGGTGTAAACAGCGACTTTTGCACCAGCGATAAACTCATATTTTTTTCCTTTTACCAGTTCCGTCCCGAAAACCTCTGCAAGGCCGCTCTTTAACTACAATTAAAAATAATTTTGTTAACCTCAATGTTAAAAAAAAAAAAAAAACAAATTAGACAACTAAAATAAAAAATACGCTTTGTTTACCTCTAATGTAACTTTCTCATTTTTGCTCTCCACTTCGAATCTCAATTCGCAATCTGGATCCAGTTTAAATTCTTGAACCGTGGATTTCTCGTCGGTCATTTTTGTAGGTTAACAATTTATTGATTGTGTAAGAAAAATAGTTAATTTTAGCAGAAAAAAGAATGAGAGCGGCCAGTTCCAGCCACAGTTCCGAACTTGTGTTTAAGGTCAATTTACAAAGTGACCAATGCGATTTTAGACACGGCTTGTGATTGGCGACCATTTTGTAGATTTTCATGTAAGACGCCCGTTCTAGTAACTTTTGCTTTAGAACTAGGTGAGCGGCGCATAGGGTCACACCAGTTAAAGTTGGCAATCGTGATACGTATAGTGATTATTTACTAGTATTGTGAAAAAGTGCGCATCATATTTTTTGCTATTTACCGTTGACAGTTGAGGTAAGACGCTAAACTGAACAATTATAATTTAGTTGCATTATCAACGTTTTATCGTTGTTTGTTGCATGATGCGAAGAAGTACTTAAAGGTATTGGACAATGGCCGCACGTAGAAACGCTGAGAAACGCACTCTGAGACCTCGTACTAAAGTGGCAAAAGCGAGTGGATCCACTCAGAGACAACTTAGGCCGAGAAAAGTTGTTGATAAGAATCAAAACACAATAGAAGAAGCGTTTAAACGGTCTTCTAAAAATGCAAACCAGCGACAACGTCGCTCAAAAGAACAAAAAAGTACGCAGAAAACTGACGAAACTAACAAAAAATTACCTATATACAAAAATATAAGTCCTGAGAAGTCCTTGGAAGATCAAGACAGTGTTTACGAGTTTACATTTGATCCTAATGATACGCAGGAAAGGATTCCAAAGAAAAAGAGATTGAACGCAAAAAAACGGAAAAAGGGAGATACTAAAACACAGAAGAATGTTAAAAAGAATAAAAAAAAACGAATTGACACTCACATTGCGGAAGATAAAATTTCACCTTTGACAACACTTGCAAAGCAAACAGAAGAGCTAAGTATTAAGAATGTTGAAACAGAGAATATTAAAAAGGAGAAGAAAAAACAAATAGACATTCACACTGCAGAAGATAAAATCCCAACTGCGACAGAACTTGCGAATCAAACACAAGAGGTAAATATAGAAAAAGTTGAGACAGAAAATAGTGAAAAGAAAAAGAAAGAACAAGTAGACATTCACACTGCAGAAGATAGAATTTCATCTGTGACAGAACTTGCAGAGCCAACAAAAGATCTGACTGTAGAGAATGTTGAAACAGAAAGTACTGAAAAGGAAGGGAAAAAACAAATAGACATTCACGTTGCAGAAGATAAAACATTATCTGTGACAGAACGTGCAAAGCAACTGCAAGAGCTAAATACGAAGGATGTCGAAACAGAGAATACTAAAAAAGATATTAAACGAATAGATGCTGCAGAAGAGAAAACATCATTCGTCGCCACACCTGCAAAGCAAAATGAAAATCTAAGTACACCAAAAATTATATCCATTGAAAATGTAGATAACATGATAGTTAATAGAATATCCAGCACTGACTTTCGTTCTCCTCTTCGACCGAGAAACTTAGTTAACAATACAATTGTAAAACGCGGGGATGATTCGAATTATTTGTCTTTGACAAAATCTTTGTCGCCTATCTCGAACACAGCAAATGTTGCAAGCATCGACAGTCCGTGGCGACCTCCGACATTATCGATGTTTTCCCGAGCTAAATACTTCGTTCAAAGTACGCCGATAGTGCATTCCAATATAAATAAGAAATCATCTAAGGAGGGAAAAGAAAACAAACAAACGACAAAGAAGAGAGAGTTCGTGAAAAAAAACAAAGGAGCAATAAAACCAATCAAAACGCTTACGGAGCAAGAGAACCGAGAGAACAAGTTCTTAGAGACAGACAATGAGGATCTTCAGATAACGAACGGCGAAACAGTTGAGAAGCGAAAGGACGAACGTCTTGCGGAAAATAAAGAAGATAGCAAAATATCTGCGAAGGAAGAGAATAAACATCTTATAGACTATCTTAACTTTTCCGACACATTTGATGTTTTATCCGAATCAGAAAAACGATCAACCTTTGGGACTGAGATTCGTTTGTTCGAGGATGCCGAACCCACACGTTTTTCAGAGGTATGTATATTTTACACGTATGTATAAATTTTATTCAGCGTAATCGCAATCCATTCGTAATCACAATTGTGTGTTCATATTTAAATGCTACAGCCGCCCAAGCGTTTTTACAAGAGAAAACGTGGCGTGAAAGTCAGTTTTTTGGAAGAAAGCGACAGAGAAGAGGAAAATGCGAGAGAAAACAAACGAGAGACAAAAAAGAAGAGGAAGTATACGAAAGCGGACAAAGAGAATGAAAAAAGAATAAGCGATTGGATACAAAATGTTAACAGTTCGTTTGAAGAGATCGACAATTATGATTTGCTCGTAGAATAGTTCCTGCAAAAGCATTTTTTTTTTTTTTTTTTTTTTTTTTTTTTTTAAAGAAGCATTTTTTTATATATTTCACACCGTCATTTGAGGTATTCTGAAGGTTCTTTCTTAAAGATCACTAAATCCGTATTTAACTTTTATTATTTTTTTTTTTTTTTACGATGTATTTTAACTATTTAAAAGTATCTTATATTGTCGTAATTATTTAAAACAGCTTTTTATTCGTGTGATTTCGCACTGTTGTACATATGTATGTGGAAAGATATTTTATTACTCAAACTATTGTATGTGGAATGTAATTCTTGTCATACTTTTACTCTAGAAATCTTAGATTCTAAGAATGGTATTCGTAGTTATTTTTTTTAAAAGATCGTATCATTTATATGTATATGCGCATGCATATACGTATGAATTGTGCAGAATTGTGACGATGTTAGATAACATCGGACTACGAATACCAGCAGTACAACATAAGACATTGTTAAAGATTGGATAAGTTTATATATGCAACATAAAAATGAAAAACTATCCTAAGTATTATATAAATTGTTTATTCTTATAAAAATTTATGGTTTTTCACTTTACTGAAATACATTATCGTAATTATATATAGAAAAAAAAAAAAAAAAGGGGTATACACACAAACCACAGATTACAATAATATTACAGAATAACAATATTATCGATAATAATACAAATAAGAGATACAAAAATATTAATATTACAAAGTACACCTTCTTTTAAGAGTATTGATTAGTACAAACAGAAAAATCGCACGTATCTATAATTGTAGAAAGAATATATTACTATTTCTGACTTCGAGAGTATTTGCTCTTGTACAAATATGAGATTTTTTTAAATATTAAAGCGACTTTTTTTATATTGTACTTGGTTACCAACCATCGTCAGACGCATCAGATAGATCGGATACCTCAGGCAAGCCAAGGGACAGCAGATCGGTCTTCTTGTAATCGTCATTAAAGCATCTATCAAGTTTTGGAATTTCTAAAACAATGGGTGGTCTTGAATCTACAAAAAAAAATCGAGATGAACGTTGAACGTACGAGTACACTTGGTGTATATGTGAGAGAAAACTCGATACCTGACTTAAACTTAGTTTCTTCCGTTTCTCTGTACGGCATTATGTTTTCTTTTCCCTTCAAAAGAAGTTCTTTAAATTCATTTTCTGCCTCATCAATGTATCCATAATCTATAAAATCAAATTTTTTTTTAAATTAGTATTTTCATTTTAATTTTATTGTCGCTTTATCTACAAACACGACAGTGATCTACGTACCGAACTCGTGCTGATCGTCGTACCAATGCGCCAATTTTTCTGGATAAGGAAATTTCTTGGTGATACTTTTAGACAGCAATGGTGTCTTGAATTTGGTACTTGACATTGGTGTTGTCTTTGTACATTTACTATTTGTGATCTCTTCTTTCGACAGAGAATTATGTTCCTTTGGCTTGGACGATTGTGCAAGTAACTTCTGCCAACAAGAGCGGTATAAAATTTTTTTTTTTTTAATGACAAAAAAGTAAAAAAAAATTAATGCGCAACAAATTGTCACATTTTACCTTGGTCTCTTTTCCTGGAGATATTGGACATCCATTACTGTCTATTTGTGTTACTTTCAGCTTCTGACAGTCCTGATCCTTATTAGACAATATGTTTCTCTTTGCGCTGCTTGAATGCACACGTTGAGATACGTTCATGTCAGAATGGGATCGTAACGACAGTCCCTTTGGTTTGGCACTTTCCATGCCTCCTTTATTCGGTTTAAGCTCATTGTATGTTTTAGATCTTACAAGAGGATTTGTTAGTTGTTCTGCAGAGAAATTGAAAAATTGTGATTTTCGATAATTATTCAGAATCTCTCCCATGCTTTTGGAATATTGTCATATTAGAATAATACAAATATATTTTACTTACCTCTATCGGAATCACCAATCGTATCCAACAACTTGAATATGCTGGACATTTTGAAATTTGTTTTTTTTTCTCGCAATTCAGACTCTTCCGATTTTCTCGTCTCGTAGCTGTCACAGATCTATGCTATAATGTTTTTGTAATTTTTTTGTAATTGGCACGCTGTCATAATCTCTCTGGTTTCTTTGATGTTCGAAGATGTTTGAAAACAAGAGCAACCGTTTGAGCGAGGCAAGGATTTGTGTTTGTGTTCACAACGCGTTTGAGATCTCGAATGAAAAACAACGACCAATCGAATTCGCACAATTCAATTGACCAACCAACGCGATTGGTCAACGATTTCGAAGATCGTTGTACGGCTTAGATCTTGGCTGCAAAGTTGTTTACAGCTGTGCTGCGAGATTAGGTTTATGTTTGTTCTGACGAACTTTGTCAATACGCCGCGTAAACGCGATAGTACTCAGTGACAAACAGAATGGAATTGGATCAAAATGTCGCGCAAGGTCTTTTAACTCAAGGTGCCACGCTGGTCTTGCTGGATGTACCCGTGGGCACTGACGTTGGCATTGATCTCAAGTCCTGGAATACGGGAGATAATTTTAAGGGTATCAAGATGATCCCCCCGGGGGTTCATTTTGTGCATTACAGGTAATGCGAATGGCGATGATCTTTTATAAAAATGTCTCTTAAACACATACGTTACACAATTTTGTTTATTGAATAGCCACCGCTTTGTGTTCACAGTGCGGTGGATAAGTTTGGTGAGATGGCATCTAGAGTTAGTTTCTTCCATGATTTTAAGAAGTGCGAGATCTTGGTGAAAAAATGGGACAGCAAGGAAGAGACCGTCAGCTCAGAACGTAAGAAGACAAGTGGATTGTTAATAAATATTCGAGATACTTGCTTTTGTCATGTAATGTCAAATGTTCTATATGAGATCTTCAAACAACAGCTGTACCCGAAGAAACTGTTCAGAGATTGAAGGATAATATAAAAGAGCTGGACAGATATTTAGGACCGTATCCGTACGACATATGGGAACAGTGGAAGAAATTAACAAACAGAATCACCGAATCTGTTGTAGAGCGATGCTCACCACTGTGTGGGTGAGTAAAATTATTCTTCTTCTGATGTGATGTATCGGTGTATTGTAGAACTGGAGTATTAATCTCTATGCATTTATTGTTTTTTTTTTTAGATTTGTACAATCTGCCTTGGAATTGGAGCACTGTAGCGACGCCTCAAGACCACGCGGTGGAGAATCCAGCAGCAAGAAGAGAAAACCTGGTAGACGTACAGCGGAGAATAGAGAGGACACTTTGTTGCCGGATCTGAAGCCAAAACCTGGCACAGAACTCAGACTTACGGAGATACCGGACAAGCAGTATCCCGACAACGCAACTCCGAGCGAAATAACACAGCATTCCCTTGACACCAGTTACGCGCTGCATACCTTTGTGAAAAAATTGCGGGAGTAAGTTCGAAGATGTGTTTGAAAACTAAAAAGAAGGATGTTGTACAATCGATTGAGATTTAGTGCACGTGAGTGCGATAAAAAACAGATGTTTTTACGTACGTTTTTTTTAGGCCTGTTGAGATCATCGGAGAGATGCAATTGACATTCGTCTGCTTTCTGGCCGGCCAGAGTTTCGACGCTTTCGAGCAGTGGAAAGAACTGGTGTCGTTGATTTGCGGCGCGGACAAAGCCATTTCTCAGTATCATTCTATTTACACCGAGTTTTTAGAAGTTCTAGAAGTCGAGTTGTTGTACGTGCCGGAGGAGGTGCTGTGCGATATCGTGGCGAGTAATAATTTCGTATATCGCAATTTGTGCAAACTATTCGGCAACATCGAGTCGAACGCGGAGGTGGACGGCCGACTGAAGTCATACGCGAAACGTTTGCAAAAACGATTGACCACCAAGTTCCAGTGGGACTTTTCGAATTTACTCGAGGAAGCGGATGACGAAGCGCCTGTAATTGTCGATCTCGATGACACGAATGATTAAATTACAAAATCGAATGTACATATTCTGATTGTGTGACGCAACTTGTAAATAATAATAAATAAATCGTTAGAACTTTTTATATAACACGATATTTTACTGTGTTACTGATCTTATTGTTTTTCGATGTGTAAGTTTTTTCTTTACGTTTACAAAGTTTCACTAATACAATATATTACAATAAAAAGAGACGACTTTCGTATTGAAACCAAATAAAAAATAAAAAATTAAATCAAAAATAAGAATGAAAGTAAATCAAAGATGAAAATTAATGACAAAAAAAAAAAAAAAAATTAACTGTGTTTCCGCCCGGGATCGAACCGGGGACCTTCCGCGTGTTAGGCGGATGTGATAACCACTACACCACGGAAACACTTGATAACCGTGCTCTCTATTAAGTCACATCTATTGAAATCTGAATTTAAATCATAATACGTATCCATATCGCATAAATATTCTAAAGTAAATAAATATAATATTGATGAGGTTTCGCAAAAAATTCTTGCAATATAACAAATCGGATTTATTTGTTTTTACAAAGTGATATGTATATTCTGAAAATTTATTAAGTTTTACATTTTTATGAAAAGACACTTCAATGTAAAAAAATGCATAATGCACTAAAAGTTTATTTTCCACCTAGACAATTAACATTTTGTCATCTATATTTTGTTGTATTTTATTGTTTTCCTTGTGTAGCACGACGATGTCGCTAAAAATCACAACGTTAATGTCTGTAAGTTTATCTCAGTGACATACGTGATAAATAGGGAAAAAACAAACTGTCGAAAAATATCGAAACACTCACCAAAAGGCTGACCGTCGGTATCGATGCGGATTCAATTACATTTTTGTCTATCGATGTAATTTCAATATTCGGTGGTACTATGGGTGGTGTAACAGAATCAGTAGTAGTACGGAATCTCGAGTACTTGATAATAGGTCGTACTTGATATAGCCGGCATAAAAACTCATCAAACTATCATGTAAAAAATATTGTTATTATCTGATCGTTTGCAAAGTAAAATTTACGTTTATTTGTTTATAGATGTAGACTAACCGGGGGTAAAAAGAACGGATAAATTTCTACAATTGGTTTTGCTGAGATTGTCACAATTACGCAAAACATAAGCAAACCTATCGCCAATGTTTTCATCTTTTTCTGTAATCACATGTATAATATAAATTGTTATATAAAAGTAAAATTTATGTTGAAAGCAAAAAAAAAGAACAAAGCTGCCATGCTGTCAAGTAATATTTAAACATGTGTTCGAAAGTTTGTAAAATTATGCAAATTACAAAAAACTAAAAGCAATTGCAAAATTTATGAATTATCTAATCTAGTAATTATATTACTTATTAATTAATAGAAATAAAATTATTGTGTGATAACAAGAATTCTTCGTAATTCACAATTTGCACGAATTTACGCAACTTTTTTTTTTTCTAAATAAACGATTATCTTACTTCTTCAAACGAGCTCCTCCGTCAACGAAAGCACTCCCGAGATAATTTGAGAAAAAGTCGTTTTACTGTCGCCTTTTATACCATCGAAAACGTTTGATTTTTAACTTCTATTCGATAACTCTTCTCGTGACCCGTAATTGTTTTTTTTTTATATATGACTTTGCGTAACACTTGCCCTTTTGACTTTTCGACGCGGATGATACACGCAATATTTATGTATGTCATTTTTATGCGGAATATTTGGCAAGACGTACAATATACCGAAAATTTAGTCCAAGAGCGAATGTTCAGCGAATATTCCCCTAGCAACAATTTCTCGTGAACTTTTTACACGATATGAAAAAAATATTTTTTATAATAGATGACATGTACGAAATGTATCGGAACGCAAGCTCTGCTCGAACATCATTTTTTATTATGTGTTGAATAACAGCAGACATGACAATAAAAAAAAAAAAAAATAATAAAAAATCAAAAGACAAGATAATCTTCAATTATTTGGGCGCAGGAATGGCCGTTTCTTCGAGAGCTTGCTTCTCTCTGGACAGCAGATTGATTTTCTCGCCGTATTTCTCGCGAAGACTCTGAAACAGAGCGAGTTGAGTCTCGTACTCCTTCTTCAGATCGGCGTTGAGTCGCATCGCCGCGTCCATCTTGCTGATCATCGTGTTGTGCCGATCGCGTTCCTCGGTGATCTTCTTCGCCATACTGTCAACTTCGGTCTGCGCAATAAATGTATTTAAGAAATGTGAGGTCCGCAATACTGTCATCAATAAATTGCGCGCCAATTATACTGCGCATTTTGTGTCAATTAATTATTTGATTTAATATTCGACTTATACATCTAAGTCGCAAGTTATCAATATATTTCAAAAGTGTAAATTCTCGAATATAGTTACGTACTTGTAACTGTTTGACCTCCACATTGCGAATCTCCAGCAGATCTCGCGTGATCGACACCACTTCCTTCAACGAGGTTACCTGATTGTTAAGAGCGTTGATCTGATTCTCCTGATTCGCGACCATCCGATTTCGTTCCTCGTACATCAACGCGGTCTGCGCCAGCTGGCCGCGCAGCTGTTCCACCGATTGTTGCAGCGCATTCTCGTTGACACCCTCACGACTCGTCATCGCGTCGCAGGACGTCTGCAAAGCGGCCAGCTTCGTTTCCGCCTCATCCAATTTCTTTCGATAAGTGTCGCACTCCTTCGTTCTCTCCTGTTGTTTATAAGAAATCGAAAATTATTTACAATCAAATATTTGTGTCCATATGTGCCAGAACTTTTTTTTTTCCCGGAATGATGTAAGCGTTGGAAGATGACTTGGGAAATGACGCGATAAGGAAAGTTTTTTAAGTAAAAACGCAAGGATTTTAACTTCGTTACGTGGAGACGATTCATTTCTCACTGGACAATCCAGGTTTTCGAAACGTTTTCTCACCCGCACTTCTGCCTGCAAACCGGATATGTACGTTTCGTTGTCTCCTGCGTTCTGTCTACACTGGATATACACAAATACAAAAGTAATTTGTGATTAATATGATAAATATTAAATTTCAAACAATAACACAAAAAAAATCCGTCGATCAAATTTATTTGTCGTTTCTTCTTTACCTTGTCTTCGCTCGTTATCTGTGGCGCTTCTTCGGGAGCAACTGTGTTCTCGACTTCCTCCGCGGGCCGGCTATTTGTCGCCGAATTCTCAGCTGCTGACATCGGCGTTGCCGCAATTTCTTCTGTAGACGCATCTTTTTCCGATGCCGCATCGTCGGCGCATTTTGTTTCGACGGCCAGTTGTGAGATCGCGGCGGTTTCAAGACAGTCGGTCTTTTTGGACGCGTCTCCGTCGGACGTAGAAACCGATTTGTTCGTTTCGGACATCTCTCTTTCTTCCCGCAGAGACGATGAGAAACTGATGAGAAAAACAAACAAAAGAATGCAAGAAACGGCCGTTAACTTTCCGACACACGTTGTCGTTTTCGCGTTTGACGTTAGAAGTTCTCTTTATATTCGGAAGAAATAAGACGCGTGTTATACAACTTATTGTTATACGAAGTGTGTCAACAAATCTTCCCGAGAGAACGTGTATCTTGCTCGGAACTAACTTACGCCCTACTGTTAACCGGAACGAGCGAACATCACCGACTAAGCATACGCGTGAAGTATTTTTGGCTGTTCACTATTCGTTCTATTTTCAGCCGTGTCTCACTATTGCAGTTCAATATTTTAAACACGGATTTCTCTCATGTGTCGCGACAACACTTGAAACAATCATTTTTATAGAAAAATTGTTATTTTTTTATACTTCTCACTTGAGAAAGTTTTTTTTACCGTAACATGCAATTTACTAGAAAAAAAAATTAAATCAAGGAGAGAGAAATAAGGAGCCAAAACCAACATGAGATATTTGTGCGCAGCCCTGAAGGGAATAATTCGTACATCAACATATTTTTGTTTATGTCCATGTGTGTGAGTAACGTTCGACTTGCTGATTTCGACCGTAACTCGATTCGTGTACAAAAGACGCGGGTGAAAACAAATCTCAGAATACATTTATGTACAAATTATCGTGTTTTTTCTTTTATTTATACAAATACAACAAATCACACACCGCATGTTTAAATCACACTTAATTCGCAACCTTTCTTTCTGTTCTTTAAGTGCGCCTCAACTATCTTCAATAGCTGCGGCCTCTGCAAATGAGTGTAAGCAATGGACAGCATGTTCAAAGCTCTGCTCTGAACGTGAACGCCACCGTTCGAGAAGAGATCGTGTCCCAGCTCCAAACAAGTACCGAAGTCGCACTCGTCCGCGGCTATTGTTGCCAATCTCATGATTTCGTCGAGCTTCGCCATCGATGACTTCCTCTCATCCGGAGTATCCGCTTCCTCTATCTTTTTCAATATCTTTTGCATATCGCCTGCGAAAAATTTCACAAGTTAAATTGTTCACTGGATGAATATTTGAACAAGTTCTAAAATTCGCGATCCAAGATATAAAAAAATAACAATTTGCTAAACATTCTATTCTTACTGTCCGTCGCTGCCAAATCTCTGTAACCCATCTGAGTCTTCTTGTCATAAGGTACCACAATACCCGCTCTGTGAAAGGTGCGCGCAACAACTCGCTTTTCTCTCAATTTCATGTTCACCGTGTTTTTCTCTAGAGTTATATCATGCTGCTTCGCGTACCTTTTTAACTGAGAATGCAAATGCGTTATGCTGGTTTTCTTAAAAGGATTGGCAGATTTCAATTTGTCTTGTAAGTAAGAACTGTAATTGAGACACAAATAACAAAGGAATTCAGTGCGCAAGACATGTACAATTTGTCAAGTGTTTGTTTTCTATTTACTAACTCGACAGCGCCAAATATATTTTCTGCAACAGGTTCGAACACGCAGTTCACATCCGCTCGATTCTTTGCTACAAATACTGGTTTTTCAGTGACATCATCTCTCCAGTAACCAAAATGCAGTCCATCTTTATCATCGCTCTTCAAAATTGTCTAAAAACATTTTTATGTTGATATTCTATTTATATAAAAGTCATTTATATTTTAAAATTTATGAATTATATTACCTGAAACTCCGGCGGATCGTAATAATATCTCCAATGCGTTAAATACTTCTCTTTGTTATCTTCACAACTTATCTTATTTCCCAACACATCGTACGGGCCGACAAGTCTCAACTGAACGGATTTAAATGCCGCGAGAGGATTATTGTTTGATATACTTTTGCAAAACTCATAAAAATCGAAGAAATCTTTCGGCATCTCGACCAAAAATAGATTCGCAATTTTTTGAGCAACAGTCAATGATGATACATCCTCAATTTTGTTGGTTTTGTTTGAATCGGATGAGGAACCACACTGATTCGATGATGTTTCCGCAGTTGCCGTGTCCTCATCTGTTACTTTCGCTTCTTCATTCAACTTTTCATTATCTTTATCTTCATTTTCTGCAGTTGGCAGATCCTCATCTGTCACTTCCTTCGCCTGTTCGCCTACCTGTTTCTTACTTATATCTTCATCATTTTTTGCCGTTGCTGTATCCTTGTGTGCTACTTCTACTTTTTCGTCCAACTTTTTATTATTATCTTTATCCTCATTCTTATTAGTGTTCTTACGATTCTGAAAAATACTGTACAAGGTTCTTGTGGAAGACTCTTGTTTCTTCTGAAATTTTCTTTGCGGACTTTCCGAACGCGCTTCTTTCTTCTTGCCGTCTTTAACAAAAGCTTTTCGCTTTGCACCAGTAATTATCTTTTCGGAATTTTGTTTCATCTACATAATTCGAAACGTCAATGATATGTATTAATACAACTAACATATATATATATATATTAGTAAACAAATCTCAATTCTGTAAATATGTGTTTTTATTTATCGAAACTAAATTTAACCTTTTCTCTTTTTGGTGGGTGTTTGTACTTGCTGTGGTGTTGCGGATTTTTTTGATAACATTTTATGCCGTATTGACATGGGGTTCGTGGATCGTTTTTGTACGCCCGCAATTCAGCATCCTTATTGTCGTCTGACATTTTATAAATAATTAAATATATAATTCTATTCTTTCAATTTACATTTCTTTGTGCGATTCTGTCTAGACACTAGGCACGTTATGGAGGTTATGTTTCTTTGTTGCATATATATATGTATACAGTACAGATACAATGACAGATCGTCTCCGCCAGTCGGTATATTCTCTATCTCGAATACATACGTACCCATACATAAGTCGACGTGACATCGCAGTTCCACGTGCAACTTGAAAAATAAATTCTACTTAACCACAGTTGATCTTTATTATTTTTTTATATATATAACATTTTTTAACAAATTATATAATTTTATACTATAGTTTACGTATAATATATGTGTATATATAGTATGTCTGTGTGTATGTAAATAAACTTATAAAGAATTAATAATACACGGACAAATATAATTGCAGTATTATAAAAAAAATAAAAAAAAAAAAAAAAAACAAACTATAATTGGATTTATCTAATTGGAATATAAGTATTGTTCGCCATGCATACAAAGTTTTGAATAAACTGGCAGTAAATTTTGAATATAATGTGTATTCCTTCTTTCTCTCATTGTTTTTCTTTCCGATATATTGATGTATACATGTGTAAACTAAACTTTTTTTTTAATCGAGAAAGCTCGATAATTTTCTGTTCTTCAGTACAAATACGCCACATCATCATCATCATCATCATCGAACAACATGTCCCGATGAAAAACAAAGGGCGGTAAAATTCATTATCGGATCTTGCGTTTAAGATTGTCTTTCGCATATATGCGCACGCAAAGAAGGATAAGTTTCAGAGAAACGACAATGAATACCGCCCAAAAAGACGTTGCTTCTCTCACATTCAAGAAGAACGAGAGATCTCAAGACCTTATTATCGTAATAAAATCTGTTATTATTGTTTTTTTTTCTTTTCTTTTAACAGGAGGTATGTTTACGCTACCGCTCGTGCTTCCGGCAGGAAGCTCTCCCAGTACTTGATAAGTTGATTCTGATGTTGCAGCATCGATTCCAGATAATCGATCAGTTGCTTCTTAAAATCTTGCACCCGGACCAACTCGAAACGCTCGACTTCTTCCTTTATCATCTTCGAGATATTGTCAAACTCCTCCTGACCTCTGTTCACCTTCGCTTCCCATTCTATGACCTCGGTGGCCGCTTGCGAGGTCTTGTCCGTTCGACCGGACTGTTCGAGTCGCGCTTTCTGTTCGCGTTTTTTGTTCAGCATCAGCTGGGCGTGCTGCCAATTCTGAAAGACTTTCACCCTCTCGTGGAAAACATCCTGCAAAACAATTATTACGGCACACTATTGCAAAATAAAAAACAAAAAACAAACAAACTATAATCGTGAACACAAACTTTAATTGCTCCGATAAGCGCGACGTAATCTCTCAACATTTCTCCAAATTGATAAAGATCACTGTTGCTTTGTGTTCTTCTGATAACCTCCACTTTTTCCAAAGTTTCGGCCAATTGCGCGAGCGCACGACCGAGAGACGCTCCCGGTTCGCCGTGACCGAGAACGGCGATTGATTTCGCGGTGGCACCAGTGAAATTCGCCAATTCCTTTCTCTGAATCGTCAGACAATCAACAGCGGAATGCAAAGAGCGTAACTGAATATCGAGAGAATCTATTTGCGACGTCTTTTCTTCAAACCACTGCGCGTAAACAAATAAATAAACAGACATATAAATTTACATATGCAATAAAAAAAACAACAAAACTTGTTTTCGTGAAGATCTCTCACCATATCGCTTTCATCCATTTTGTACGTTATCTTGTTAACCGTTTCTCCAACTTTGTTGAAAAGTCGCATTACTCCTTTGCCACTTAATGCGGACGTATTAGTGGCCTTGGGCAATTCTATGTCTAAAACAAGAGAAAAAATCACAGACAGTAATAGAAAACAACTCGATCTACCAATTGCTATACTTACCGGCTTCTAAAAATTCTCTGAAATCGGGATCGATACTCAAAACCGGATGCGTAGCCGTTCTGTTCAAATATCTCTCGAGAGCCGCTCTACGTCGTTCAATGAAATCCGATGTAGAACCCGAATTCTGCTCTTGATTTTTATCTCCGGACATTTTCATTTTTGTTGTTCCTATTGACGTAATTCATACGAGATTCCGGTATAATAATTTTTCCATCTCCGCGAGACATGCCTTGTATGAGAAATTTATATAAAATGTTCTTTTTTTTTTTTTTTTTTTTTTACCAATAACATTTTTCTCAGGAGCTGGTGGAATTATCCTGCCGTTTCTAAGATATTTCTCCGTCAACTTGTCGTGAAGACCTAGAAAATCGCTAAAGCGCCTCATTACGCTGAAGTGTCTCTTCTTAAAAATGAGCATGTTCGTTTGGGTCTCGACTTTGTACGCGACGTAGGCGGCCATTCCGTCACCAATCTTTTGAGGCGAGGTCACCGTGATCTTCAGAAAAACTTCAGACGCATCCCCAGGAACCTGCGTGTGTGCACACACGTGTAAACAACATAAAATTTGTGATCCGCAATTGTGTGTCTCAAATATATACCTCTTCCAGAGATCGTGAATGAATAACATTTGTAGATAGCGTATCCGCGTTGTCGTTAATTGGAACGTCATGAAGATCGCCGATATCCGAGCTCATGGGTCCCAACGGGGAGCTCAACGGGCCCGGAGCCGGACTGGACACGGTGGAGAACGAATTCTCATCTGGCATGTCTCGCAAAGACAATTTTGGCAATTCCGCCTGGATCTTGGATATTCCATTGTACGGCGAAGTGTCCTCCAATTGGCTCTGATCCTGCGTGATTACATACAAAATTTTATTTATTTATTTGCAAACTCTCGTTTGAAAATTTACATAAATTACGAACTCTTTCTACCGGTAATACAATACGCTCTCTCGTTGTTATCACATGGTGTGATGTCAAGTAGAGGTGCATGCTGAAAGAGGGGAAGATGAGGGGGAGGGAGGAGGTTATCACTTGCATAGGAAGAGAAACGTATTTCGATCGATCGGATCGAAAGTTTAATGAAGAATCTCGACGATCTTTGACGCTAGATAGACGCGGAAGAACATGCTTCGGGCTGATTATCGCGTATTTATCGCCAAATAAACATAAAACTATCGCATCGCATGTTTGATCAAAGTACGTGTTCGTCGAGGTTACAATTATTATTATTTATTTTTTTTTCTAACCGCTTTAACACCTGACATAGAGTACACTTGACGCAATACCTGCACCGCGGAGGCAAAGATATCCTCATCGTCGTCCTCCAGATCCAATTTGGTTTCGTTCGTGTCGAAGAGCGGCGGTGACTCTGTCATATCGGCCATTTTAACGATTCTGTCAAAGCAAGCACGACGACGATTGTGCGGATCGGCCCCCCTTGCGATTATCGTACACGTTGCGATTGTACCTACCGGACGAAAATAATACCGGACGAGATCGCGTCGGACGATTCGTCGGGTTTTCGTCCGCGCCGAATGATGGCGCGCCGAGCGCTTCGATATTTCGAGAATCGCAATTTCGATACGTTCGCTTTGTGGCGCGCAGTCATGGCCGACGCGGAGAAGAGCTACGTTCGAACTGTGTGTTCGTGCCGCGTCTCTTCCTCGCGATTGATTACCTCGTCCCGCGCGCGAATATCTCACTCACAGCGTGCTATAAAGCATCGGCCAGATTGCGACGATACGATAATTAATCGTCGAGCATTCGCTGATTATCGTCGAACTTCATGGCGAAGATTCGCTGATTATCGTCGAACTTCATGGCGAAGTCGTATCAAAAACCGTAACGTCACTCGCTCTCTTAATTTTCTCCTCGCTGCCACTTACGAAAGCCCTCGCGACGAAACCACGTCAGAAACGCTATTCTAAGTAACTATTGGATTAATATATAATAATAATTATTATTATGTAACATATATTGTAACATATATTAACATCGACTTGTTCTCCGAATCTCTATAAATTTAGGAACTTATATATATGCTTAAATTCTCGATTTGTAAGTTAATGCTTATTGTTATCTTCATTGTTTATTAATTTTCTTGATTTTAATTTGTCTTTTTGTTATCTCAAATAATTTACACATTCATAAATAATTTATACATTCATTCGTACATAATTTATACTCAAATAATTTATACAGCGCTCATACTAATTTTATTTTTGTTCATTGTCTTTTGTATTTCAAAAAAGAGAGAGAGAGATCCTCCCTCCCGCTTAAATGTATGCAAATTAAAATTTTGTATAATGTAATAATTATTGTGTAACTTTTCAGAATGGATTTTGATCGTTTGAGGAAGAAGAAATCTGTTTTACCAACCAAAGAAATCACGGGGAACGGTGCAGAAGAAGGGGAACGGCAATGAGGAGAGAGCGAGAGGATGTCCCAACTTTCATTCCGCGAATAACACGACCTCTTTCTGGAGACTCCGCGCATAGAACGCGCGGACGCGACTCACGTCGCGCAACATATTCGTTACTACACCGTTACTACGCGTCACGAAGGTTGAATCACGGGTGCGACGATGTGTCACTAGGTGTTCGATTCATACATCAACGTGTGCGTTACGCGCGACGAACTGGCGCCGTTTCGTCCTGTTTTTCACGATTCGTGAAATTAACAAGTCAGACGTCTAATCGCAGCGCGATCATCCGCTTCCACCCCGTGGAGAACACACATTTTTGCATGGTATCCGAAGATCGCGCGCTGGAAAAATGCAGGTTAGAGAATTTAGAATCTGATCTCTTCTGTTAATTGTACGCATTTGTTTCTCGCATCTCGTAGAATAATGTGAAAATATCACTTAAAATTTTGTCTCGAATGTGCGTTTGCAAAGACTAGAGTGTTTAAAGGATTTTAACATATGGAAAGCACATCGCTCCGTAGTATTAAAAAATTTTAGGACTTTTGCATTAAGGACCATTGCTTTTTATTTTTCGACGTTTGTTCGAAGTTAGTTGGCCAACACATTTGTGATATTTTCACTCAAATATGTTTATCTATTTTTATATACACAATATAGCAAAATATTCATCTGATATAGTCGAATTGGTCCCGATGTTAAAATTATAAGCTACGACGACGTGCAATTAAATGTCAAATAAAATGTATGTACAAGTGTATACTACATCCTGTTGTGCTCAAACAGCACATAAAGAAAGAAACATTCGCGATATCTTACGCATATGTAAAGGACTCTGGGTGTGCAATGCGGAGACGTGAGCGGTTTGGAATTTCCCGCGTCCTGTTTTGCGTCGTTTCGCGTGATTTGTCGTTTTCTCGCGCTGATTTTATTTACTCGATATCGGTCTCGTGAATATTTTCTTTATATATTTTTTTGACATCAATTCAGGGTAAGATTAAACACGTTGAAACGTGTTCGTTGAAAAAGTTTTAACTTTCGTTTCATTGGTGTATTTTCACGCCACTATTTCGAAGATGCGACCACGATTTGCATATTATGAGTCATCCTTTTTATCTCGCACCATCCACTTTCGTGAGATTCTTGACATCTTCTGCAGAACTCGTTTGGAAAGGTAGTCGGCTAATGAGCTGAGTTGTTTCACGAATATAATTGGTCATTAGTTAAAAATACTAATGAGTGAGTTCATTCGTTATTTTCGTAGATTTTAATCGCACGTTGTAATAATCTTTTGTTTAAACAAGCTAAATTAATTTCCACATGCAATTACGCGCGTAATTACACGTACATTTAGATTTTGAAATGGTTGAACAAATGTAAAAATAATCACTTTTTGATATAAGTGAATGCAAGAACTTATGCCAAAGTTTTCTCACTTTATTCAAATGTATGTATACACAGTAGAGACTCCCATATCCAAACCCCCATTATCCGAATAACCCTAATATCCAAACATTTTATCATCCGAACATACATGTAAATATATTGAATATAAACATCGCTATTTATATAGAAAATATATATCCGAACATTCCGTTGTTCGGATAACAGAATGTTCGGATACTAGGATTCGGATAATGGGGGTCCAGATAAGAGAGTCTCTATTGTACATTCAAATAAGAGATAAAAAAAAACGTTTTCTTAATGATTCGGAGTACGTATGAAAAGCGTTTTAACAAAAATGTTTCAAGAAACATTTAAGGAAATGTTTTATAGTTTTAAATTTATTTCAAAACCCGGTCAAAATTAGATCATATTATTGGCCACGGAGCATCAAGACGCGATCGATTTTGGATATTCGACCACGAGTACCGGCTGTGGAGCGCGTTTGCGGGGAGCTGCGCGTTTTTCGGGGTTTCGACCTCGTTTCACCCCAAAATCCGGCGATCCCCCGAAGGGGAGCTCGGGGGACTCGGTGAAAGAAGTCGCACAAACGTGCGACACATTTAACCCATTTACGGTGCGGTGTTCCCCTTCGAGCAACAACACACAGTCGCTGATGATGATGGTGGGGAAGCAGGGTAGGATAAAGAGAACATTTAATTTGAGCTTGCGAGGAAGTAGTTGATTGGAGATGTGTTGGAGGTACGCCTTGTTGGCGTACGAAGGCAGTTGCTGCTCGACCGTTGGTCTCGCTGGACCCCGCACGCGCGCGATATTCACCCCGCTTGAGATAGCGACCGCGACGTCCCGATCCCGCCGCGTCGTCGGAGCGATTGATTTCGCAGACACGCACGTCTCGTCTCTTTGTATATATATATATATATTTATATTTACTTTTAACGCGCTAGATCACGTTTCGATCGCACGTGACCGAGCGATTTCGAGCGCCCGGTGTCGCGCTCTGAAATTCTGTATATCTTTTTTATCGGCCACGTGAGAAGTGATATAACTTATATATCGCGGTGCGTAAGCAAACAAGAGATTGGTGTAACTCAGTCGAACTCGACACGTCGTCAGCGACTGTTTGCGATATAGTTTTACGCACTGACTCAGGTACTTTGATACTTAGCAAATATATTGCGTGTCTCGTTTGTGATTCTTGTTTTCGAATTTGGTGATGATGGATTCTGCGCGATGTATGCCCGTCTTTTTCGTACAACCGATCGCGAGATTTGCTCGTTACTGAAAGTGAGTCGAGCTCCGGTAACTGTAAAAGTAAGATCTCGATTTTTTAACCGGGACTTATGTCATAAACCCTTACAAGTCTTGCGATATTAGCAACCGTCTAGGGGATATGTTCTACGTAAAAACAATATCAGCGTCACAATCTCTGTCTGTTGAATATTTTTTTTATTAATATATTATTAATTGTTGCGGGTGTGGGTATTATTTTGAACAACGTTCTAAAAACGTTCTAAAAATATACAGAAATTAATAATATATTTGACAGACGGTTGCTAATACTACGAGATTTGCATTTTTATGAAATGTGCTCCATATATGTCTCTCGTGTGCATACATTACTGACAATTACTGATAATTTACGTAAAAATAGTAACGCATTTAGTAGATTAATAAAGATTTATGTTGTCAACGCGCATAAAGTAAATTGCATTATTTTTGATAATGGTTGGAAGCATCGAAGTTAATACGCTTGCGCACGCAGAAGATAAATTTTTTTTTATCTATCGGGAGATACGAAGTTTATATTATCTATTTTTTTAAATACCTTTTTATTTTTTTTTGTGTTCTTTCTTTTTGTATTTTTCTTCAATATGAAGAATATAACAATGAGCTGAAGACGGTGATTTCGAGTGTTTCAAAGGTCGTTTAAATTGCTTGGTTTTTTTTAATTGTTGGAAATATTTTATCGTTGATAAATAACAGGCGGCAATTTGCAATAAATTAATACACAAATTTAAAGGTAAAAATACCGCCTGTCTGGCACAGAAATTTGAATTTATCGGAAAAACTAAACTTACATACACGTGCCGATCTTCGAGATTACGACGAGCAGCGAAAAAGATGAGATACGTGCGCGTTTAATTTTTTTTTTTTTTTTCTTGTCTATCCTGCGAAGGTGATATTTATGCGCGCGCAAATCATAATCTCGCAATTCCTTACGTTACGCGAATCTTCAATATTGCATTCGTTACGATCGGGCCCCCCGACTGCAGTTTTCCCCCTAATTATTTTATAGCGGTTGACCGAGTTAAGAGAGCAACCTCCCCCTCTTCTTTCGTTCTTCATCTCCCTCCGTGAAATACGGATATATTATCGCGTTTTAGAGCGCGAGTGTGTCGTTAATCGCACCACGCTCTCTTTCTCTCTCTCTCTCTTATATAAATAAAGCAAAGATTCATTCATTCATTCATTCTCTCTCTCTCTGACGACGTCGCAACGCGATTAATCGCCGGATTTCCCGCCGAGGACGCTCGATCGTCGTCACCTTCGTAGGATAGACAAAAAAAAAAAAAAAGAAAAAATTAAACGCGCACGTATTCTTTGTTCTTTGTTGACGCAACGTTAAAGAAAGACTCTCTACGTCGCACAATGGAGAACTAAAAGAGAGAAAATGGTTTTTCCTCCCTTAGGGTAGAATTTCTCTCGGGGATTCCCTAGGAACCCTCGGAACAAGACACACGTAGACAAGAGTAATCCAACACACTGAACGATGGAAAAAAATTGAGGTATGTGTGTGTGTGTGTGAACAGACCGATGACGAGACGTGGCATTTGAAAAAAAAAATTAATATTAAACAAAACATTGGTAATTTGTGTATTTGTTTTTGACGATTTTAACGACACAATACTGAAGTTTGATAACGTTTCCGCAAACGATCTAAGAATTCGTTTTGTGATATTAATATAGTAATAAAAAAAAAAACGAATGATCGCGAAACATCTCAAAGCTTTGCTTTACAAAGCCTTTGTGTATTGAATAATTTAATTTCTCCTCCTGTCTCTGTCTTTTTTCCTCTTCGTTCGGAAGAATACAATCAAATCCATCCGGAATGTCGTTGTTTTGCCGTAAAAAAAAAAAAAAAAAAAAACGACAAAGAAAATGACCCCGGTGATTTAGTGTCCGCGTACCTATGTTAACCAACGGTCGGAATGTACAGAGTGCCGTAAAAAGAAACGCGCGGATGGATCCAACAGGTGGTTCGAAATAATTTCTTGCAACGCGAGGGGTAAAAGGGGATGAATCCGAGGGACACAACAATACCTCTCTATTCTTTGAAGACAATAATGATTCACGCGCGCGTACAACGACCGTGTTGTTTTTTTTTTTTTCACTCGTCGCCCGCGTGTGTTCCGTCAGAAAATATCTCATTCGCATGCGACAGTGTATTATCCCCTCTCCCCCCCCCGTCTGTGTGTTTCTCCGTGATTTAAAAGGCGCGTTTATCAGCGCTTTACGCTACTTGAGCAAGCGGCTCGAACTTTTTTTTGTTTTTCGATTATATCTAATCGAAGTAATGCGAAGTGTCATCGGTTTTCGATATCACGTTCGCGCATACGTAAGCTTGATGTTTATATAACGTTTAACACACGAAGCTTAATGTTTGGGGACGACAAGTGTGCCAAGGGTAACTAATCAGATGCTGTTAAGAGATCGGTTCCTGTTATGTGGTGGAGCAACATCGCGAGCGCGTCAGCTTGATGAGAAAATTTTCCGACGTTCGCGCGATCGAAAAAAAAAAATTGTATTTCATCCTTGATTTTATCACAGACGTATTTTATCACGGTCGTGATAACGTGGCAACGAAATATCTCTTGTGTATCGTTTTTTAATGTAATCGGAAGATAGTTACATTGCGTCATCACTTACGAATCTTTGCGCTGGCAAGCAAATTCGTGTGCATTAGTTTTTTTTTTTTTTTTTGTTTTTTTAAATTACGATTTCGAAGGTGGGAAATCGAACGTTGCGCGAATATTTTATTTTGTCGCGATATGACTTGACTTTATTTCTGTTATATTTTCGCTCGACCGATCGATTGCAACGACGGATTATTTTACGAAAAACTCAACGTGCACCGCAACGCGCGACCACCTGTAAAACGCTTACCGCTTCGCGAGCTGCAATTTTTGCGGTGAAAAACCGCACACACGCCCTTTTGTCGTCGTGCGCGAAAAACTCGCGTATATATATATATATATATCACGTTGCTCAATCAAGAGGGATAGATCTGAAACACGTCGATGGAAAAACGTCGCGCGCGGACGTCTTTTGAAAACGACGTAGATAGAATCGTCGTGCGCACGAATACGCGTCAATTGCAATTGGTTTGCGCCGTTGGATTTCAATTTGTGTTTTCCAATTGTGTCAAACCATAAGCAAAATGTTATATTATTGCGCGTAACACAAGCTCTAGTCTTTGACGTATTCTCAGAATTTTTAGCGTGATTTAGAAACAGGCTTCTTTTGCGTCTCACGTTTTCTTCCCAGTGTATATCGAAAAATTTCTTCTCTAGAATGTTTTCAGCTTACATTTAGGTACGCATGTTGTAAATCACGATCGGACGGAAGTATTCAGGTAGAACTCGAGTAAATTTCATCCTTCCCTTTATGGGCGGGCCAATAGTTTTCTCATAGCGATTTCGGCTGGTCTACACCGACTGTATATTTTGGTGTAACTCAAGACAGGAATGGTTCAGTTCCTTGCTGGTGCCGCGTATTCGTCTGAGCTCAGTATATACACCGCATAGATGTACGTTAGGTGTACACAAAGTGGCTCTCAGAAATTAGTTGGAGCCAGTTGGTGTGGTCTCGTGTTCGGTTGATATACACTAGCGTGGTCGAAAAGTGCGTCATTAATTGGTGACAAATATCTCATTGCAGAGATCCAGGGAACAGCTGACGAATTGCAGCACGGCGACGTTGGCGACCGAAGTCGCGGAAAACGAAACAACGACCATATCCAGAAAGATCATGAATGTCTGCGGGAAAGGTATGCGCTGGACGCACATGGTGGATTTATTCCTGGGGCTATCAGGTGAGAATTTTTTTCACGAAACACAGCGCGAAACAATATCCTGTACTGTTTTCGTGAGAGAAAAAATTTGTAAGTTTTATTTTCTGCACATTGTGCGTTTTCGATGAACACGTGACCACGCGCTGTTGTCTATTTCGATAATGTACGCGCGCGCGCAGTTATTGACGGATATATGTCTCGTATTTAAGAATTAATACGGTTAATTGAGCGTTACATACGTTGGCTTTTATTAGCCCCATAATTATTCGTGTCCGCGACTAGTGCGCGTGTCTTCCACGCCAGTAGGAAGTGTTATCTCGTTAACTGACGCGACTAGCGTTATTGCATTAGTAAGCAAACCGCGAATAGTCGGAAGTAACATATCGCATGCTCTTCCTAAGCGGTGCGCCTTCCGTTAAGACCACGTCAACAAGTTTGAGAAGTCGCAAAATTGTATGCAAACCGATCAATCACGGACTAGCGAAGATGCCGCTATGTCGCGCGATTCGCTTCACGAATAAAATTTTGTCACGTGCGAAGACTTCGTCTTTTCATACGATAAATAAACAAGCGTTGGACAAGTTAATGGCTATTGTATGTACATGAGCCGTATCCTCTCTCTCTCTCTCTTCATGGTCATTGTTAATTCCGACAAAAATGTTCTTGGAAATTCGCTACGTGGATATTTCTGCGAAAACATCGCCGTAAAGAATTGCATTTACGATCTAAAGAAAGAAACGTGTCCCGTTACGTTTGCGTAACGTCGTCTTTAGCCTCAGAAATATAAATGCAACCGCAAAAGAAACTCTGGAACCGATGCGCTAATTGAATTTTAAATTAAATGTTTCTTAATGTAATAAAATTACAGTTAATTCGATTTTTTTTATTTCAATATCTTAAAATCCTGACGCGCGATAGCGAAATTCCGAGATCGTATTCGAATTCGGCGCAAAATCCTCGGTCGGATCGAAATTTTGAAAAGTCATGTTTTTTTTTACAAGAAAAATTTGTAAAATTTCTATTAAATAAATTGGACAAAAAACAGTGTTGAAATCTCTGTCCGCGCTTCTCGCAATCAACTTAACTCTTGTAGTGGTTACGCACTTGATCACAATTATATTGACAATAACCGACGAACGGCAGACACACACAGAGAATAGGAATATGAGAATTGAATCGGACTGTGTGAGGAACATTTTTCTCTCGCGCGGTGTGCGCGCGGTCGGTTGTACTGAGCGTGTAGTATCTCTTTTACATGGAAGCGCATTGAAACCACGGGGATGAAACCACGCGTGTAATGAAGCCCGACAAGGAAACCGCGAACTGTGTAATGCAATATTACGGCCGGCTGTTCGACTAGAATTTTTACGGGCTGCGTGCCGGTTTAAATACCTCTGTGCAACTGCCACGTAATGATGGCAATGAGTCGTACGTTCTCGCTTCAAGTACCCGCACGTACGCGTGTGCAACTGTTATTCCCGAAGTGAGAGAGAAATATATCTTGTTTTGTCATCTTGAAAGTGAAATTTATTTTGTTCGTTAATTCGCACACACAATAAAAATGTTAAATATTATTTTTATCAAATAATTAATTAACAAGAAAAGCCCTCGGTTACAAAAATTTTTAATATTTCACACATTCATTAAAACTACTCAGAACGAAACATTAAATTTGAAAAACGCTCGGTTTTTAGATAACAAATAATACGCAAGGTCACCATCAAGCGAATATATTGATCTTTGATAGTGACGCTCGATATTGATTGATATTCACTTCCGTGTTGTTATCAATTTACTATTCTGAACATTTTAATTTTTTGTACATTTCTGAAATCAGTTCTTTCGACATCATTTGGTTGTTTCTAAACCATTAGTCTAGACTCCTCTCGAGTCTATCCGTGTGGAATGTCAAGAAAAAAAGAAAGAAAAAATATGTCTCCTTAGAGGTATCAAACGGAGTTTAACGTCTCTTAACTGATTATAGCGTGGTCATGTGTGTCACACTCTGACGAACGTTATATTCTCCCCCGCAACGTTTACACATCCAAATATGTTCCACTCATTGCCCCGTTTCGCTTTCTCTCTCTCTCTCTCTGTTGTAGCTCTCGCATATGCAGCGAGAATGACGCGCATAGTTAGTCAAGATCGGGTTAAAGGAGATTCAAGGCTAATTTCAATTTAGAGGGTCCTCCTGCAATTGTAAGCGTAAACCCGCGTGTGTGTATACGTAGGACCCGCAGTGGGAGAGTATTCGCAATAGGTGGTCCGAATTGTCGAAAGACTTTCGAATTGCGCGATCGCGAACTTTATACTTTGTTGTTTATTTTATTTATTGTCAATTATTAACGTCGTGGTTTTTAAAGACCACTTGTTTGGACAATGGTTTTTTAAAACTATAACGTCTTTGATAATAAAAAATATAAAAACATGTCGACGAAAAAAATGCATTATCAATTCAAATAGATGTTGAGTTGTAAAAACAGGTTTTTACAAGAAAAATTTTTTTTAAAAAAAAGCAGTCTTGTCTTATCTGTATTACGTAGTCGCTTCTCTTGAGCGTCGCGTTCGCGTACGCGCACGCGTATTAAATTACGTGATGATAACACGAAGAATATATAGCGGGTTCCCTAGTATTAGTAAGTGAGTACTCTCGCGATATTGTCCATCGGCGAGCGAGCGAGCGAGGAGGACGGACGTTGTACGTAGACAATGACGTCTTGCTTGAGCTATTTGTGGTTAGCTGAACAAGACAGTTTTTTTCGAGTCGTGCGTGAGAGAAAGCAGCGGGAAATGAAAGCCAGCGACACTCGGAAACAAGCAACATCGCTACTCGAGTGGCTCTATTACAATCGATGTGCAATCGGTGCGTATCAGAGAAAAAATCATGAAAATATCTCACTTATCTGTCTTCCTTCTACAATATTTAGAAGCGACAAGTGTTAAGTGCCTAATTTTATTACCAATTGCGTCGCTTGCGCGACAAATGAGCGACACGTAGATGCGATCAACGCCTAATTTTTTTACGTCCGAGTTACCGTACGAATATAACAATTTAGAGATATATGACGTTTCTCTTATCTCACCAAACTAAATACGCGATATAAAAAAACAAGGTAAATTTTAGCAAAAGTTTTAACAGCGTGCATCGTGTTGTTTTTTTATTCATTTCAGTGATTCTGCTCGTGATAGTTCTGGAGCTGAATCTTCTGCCACGTGTGTATTCGATGGGCTTCTTCTGCAACGATCCGAAAATCTCGTTCAAGTTCACGGGCGACACGGTCTCGATGGGCATATTGATAGCCGGCAGCGTCGTTCTACCTTTAATAGTGGTAAATTTGCTCTTTCTCTAGTTTAATGTAATTACAACAGTGCAAAATAAAAAGAGAAAGTAACAAATTGAAAACTATAAACGTCGTTACTTATGTACAATAAAAATATATGCTCGTCTGCAGTAACTCGAGTCCTTGACATTTAAATATTCTAACAGTGTTGCTTCACAGTCAAGTAGTTACGTTTCATTTTTTTGTCAGCCGTAATATCAATAATTTCGCGATAAAATTGTATATTTACATAAATGTGAAATAGAGAATAGGCATTATTTAGATTTTTTTTATAATAATGCATGAAATAAATTTATGTAAAAATGAGAAATATATTATAATATATTTCATCTATTTCCGATGCGCTGAATGTGTGCGCATAATAATTTTTTAATTTCTTTTAGATGGGAGCCGTGGAATATACTTGTCCCGTTGAGTGTTACGAAAGCGCATCGAATTGCAGCAGAAACAGACGAATCTGGCGTTGGTACTATCATTACAGCGTAGGAATTATCGCCCTCACATTAATTTGCAGTGTCATAAAGCAAGTGATCGCGGAACCGCGGCCGCACTTTCTCGACACGTGCAAACCACACGAAGCGAGCAACTGCACCGATGAGTAAGCATGATCTATTATTTCTTATTCCTTTTTTGTCCTGCTACCTAGGTTCTACTTCCTGGGACGCAATTAGGTTGTCTTTGTGTTAACGACGTGTTAGGCCTTAGAAAGGCGCAAGTGTGTAAACAAAGTGTGTTCGCGAGCATGTGAGTAATACGCTTGCATATACGGCTTGAGAAAAACGGAGTAACACATATATGTATATAACTGGATGCAATATTTACGATAAAACATACGTAAAACTAGAACAGATATGACATTGACCTTAAATTCTGTCGCATCACCTGGAATATAAATCAAGACGCAGTTTTTTATACAGATAAGGAATATGAATGTCACATAATCAAATATTTATCCACATTTCCATGTGTGCGAGATAACATTTATGCAATCTTTTATATTTTGAAGTAAACTTTGCTTTTTACTGCTTGTTTACAACAAACAAAATAAATGTTAACGTAAATTTTTTCTTGCTGCTCGGACACGTACACAGTCGGTTATATAGAATTCTATGTCTTTCGTATCATTTTTACAGATATATCAGGTTTTACACATGCACAAATACTGAAACTTCTCAGTGGTACATCAAAGACGCCAGCAAGTCGTTTCCATCTGGTCACTCGGCGCTTTCTATTTACACGAGCATTTTTCTAGTGGTAAGAATTTGATCTTTCGGTCACGTTCAGCAGAACGCAACGTGATTACTCAATGTGATTAGCGATACTTTTCAATTATCAGAAGTTTCCTGACGAAGCGGAAAATCGTAAAACGATGACAAACAGTTGCGCAATGATTGAGTTCTGCTGAATGATGATTTTTTTTGTTAACTTTAGATAAAAAACCAGCAAGTCATAGTTTCCGGTATATGTATATATTTCGTACAAGTTCAACAACAGCAGATAATATAGAGAACTGCGATGGATTTTTAACAGCATCCGGTACTCCTCGTGTATTATCGATAGTCAATATTTTAGTGTGTGAAAAAAATGTTAACAAATAACGGCATAAAAATTTGCATAGAATTAACGAACAAATAATCACGACGATCGAATTCCTCGAAATAAGTAGAATTTGAATTTTCTGAGAAAAGGAGTTAAATATTTCGACAACCAGCAAACCTTACAAAGCTTCGAACTATTTTCGTGCATTTTTTTTCCTCGCCGCCGAGTCAACAATGAGTCGAGTTCGATGGCGCGGAGGAATTTTATTTTTCACATTTTATAAAAACTTGTTTGTCTTTCTCTCTCTTTGTATCCGCGCGCAGTGGTACCTGCAGAACCGCCTGTCGAAGCGAACATTGTTGCTGAAACCGTGGCTGCAGTGCTTCTCGGCCATGTGGACTGTGATATGCTCGATGACTCGAGTGGCCGACAACCGGCATCACTGGTGGGACGTTCTCGCGGGCTGCTCCATCGGATTCGTTTTTGGTCTGTTCGTCGTCGTTATTTCTTGCCAGCACTTTCGTCTCGAGCGCCTCGGAACGACGCACACGCTCAACGAATACCTGGACAACGGTCAGATCGGCGGCAACGCGAAACAGAGCGTCAAGAAGCTGCTTAGCCCCGTAGTGGTCGAGGTCTCGGAGAATCGGGAGATGAAGAACATCGAGACTACGCGGACGAAATAAAGTGCACGAAAAAATATGTTACGTCGTAACATATATATATATATATACGATACGATTTGAAAGATGAGAAGTGAGGAGATGCATGGACGTTCCTAATTATGAAAATGATCGAATTCCAGATCTGATTTTCGTAGGAAGATGCGACCTTTACGTAGAATTCTTCGGATAATATTAGGAATATGTTAGCGCCTAGAGTCGGTTGTTTTTCTTTTCGAAGTACATGCGCGTGTAAAGAGTCGCATCGTATAATCGTGAACAAAAAATAAACACTTTTCCCTCGGAGCTGTGTTCTTTTTTTGCCACGATCGATCGATCAAAGAGTGATACGACCGAGAGCACTGTTGTATCCCTTTGAGAGCGAGGAGCGCACGTAATGGTATTTTTATTTAACTCACTCAAACTGCTCAGTATATAGTAGTCGAACGTTTGTATATAATTATGCAATTTGTACATATACTATATCATTCCGTTAAAGAAATACACATATCAATAGTCGCAGGCATATCGATTGCGAAGTTTTCGCGAATTCGAGGTACCACTAGAGAAAGTATCTGGGAAAAAAATCCCTTTATGTGTATGAACAAATTCCATAATACAACCGGATCGAATTTTTTTTTTTTTTTTGTTTTTTTACATATGCGAAAGTTTTCTCCGAATGTGGAAAAAAATTCTCTCGTATTTGCGCATAATCGTAGACTGATTTTCATTTAGGAAAATCTTGTTTAGTTTACGAATTTCGTTAATTTTATTATATTGCTTGCTGCATGCGCAATTTTGTAACATAGTGAATGATTTGTGCAGTAAACAAAAAACAGGTGACGCACACACGTACCTTTAAGCAGAATATCGAACACAATGCATAAAAATAAACTTAATCGCTCGAATAACTGCAACGCAAGATTTTCTAGATGAAATGCGAAACTTTAGTTACGTTTTTATTTTCCAGACACTTTTTGTAAATATTATATTAACTCTTAACCCGCGAACTTTGGTATACGTCGTCACAGATGTTTTAATGTGAACTTCGCATAGATTTCACATAAACAAAATCTCGCATACATATCGTCCTGATATTAATCAGTGACGCGAGGCCAGTTTTATCCGAAATTCTTCTCACAGAATACAAATAAATAATCATGCAGAAACGATATCGCGGTCAAAGAATCGTTTTTTTTTTGTTGCACATTCCGAAATATTAGATTTTTCCCAAATTTACATATTTTATCGCACGTCATACATATCGTAACATTTTTACTTGACTTGCGTGAGAATAGCAGCGGAACCTCGTTTCTATGTTAGACAACAAAAAAATGTTCAGAGAAGTAAACACGTGTTTTACAAGCAATAATATGTTTTTAGTAGATATTACGATAAATATTACAAATACGAATCGTTTTATTACAGTTGGGAAGAATTTCGGCGCGAGACAGAGATTATCACATTTTTATATGATTTCTAAACTAGCAAATTTCTCAGTTTTAAGTGTCTCTTTAATAGAGTAGGTTTTAGAGATTTTTCTCATCAGAGGAGCTATCTTGTTGCCACATCGACTTTGTCAACTTTAGATCGCTTTCTTCTAACCGAGATTTTTCGTTTCTTGTATCGGAAGTACTTTCTAATGAAATATTAAATGCGTGCGTACATACGCACGCGTACGTACACACGCGAGGAACATAAAATGTTCACCTGTCAAAGTTATGGACCATAAATATGAGCGGTGTTTGTATACCGCGATGTAACCAGCAATACGGAGGATAATGATAAGTTAAGCAAAATTAAAGTGATTACATCGTACGTGAGTGTGCTTTAATACACACGTTGTCGATTGTTATTTTTATAGTGTATTACGCTTACCTCCCGTAAGAAGCGTGTTATTTAAGATAGCGGCCGATTTCCGGCCGTGCAATTACGTACATATACATATGCGAGAAAATATTGTAAAAAAAAGTATTACGTTTGAAAAATAATAAACGGGACGGGCTAGTCATAGAGTCGTCTTTTTTGTTAAAAAAAAAAGCGTACTTTATATTTAATTTAATTAACGTCTGTCTGTGTGATGAGTTTTATCATTATTTATCGTGCGATTACGATAGATTTCGCAATTGTATGTACGTGCTGTCGCGACTTATTTACGACCAAGCGAATCTATTTTCTTAGACAATAATTTCCACAGTCGTAACAAATACGTAATATTAAAAGTACAACATACACGTTCCATTCTTCTTAAATCAATTAATCGAAATAGTTACTTATAAATGCAAACGAAAACCGAGATAAAGTATTAAGCTTGGAAAACTAATATAAGTACGTGTGTATGTTTTTGTAAATATAAGAAAACAATTATATACATTTCGATATATGCGTGTATTATTGTAAATACAAGACGTGTAACATGTGTACATCTTAATGCACATGTATATTTCTCTTAGATATTGGTACAAAGGTTTTTTTTAGAATTTTAGGGCCGTACCGGTTGCACAGCCACATTGAATTATGACGTCAGAAGCGAGAGAAATTTATATAAATTTAATTTAAAAAAAAAAAGAGAAACATTATACATATATAAAAAGTCATTCTTTTTCGAGAAGAATATTTAATAATTCGAGAATTATCTTTTACATTTCCACTTATTTATTATCTTTTTTAGATTTTTGCAATTTGAAAAATTTGCGACCCAAATCCAAAATTAACTCGCGAAGATTGCTTCGAAATCGTTCTTGTGTACACTGATGTAATTTTCTGTTGCAAGTGAGAATAAGATGTAAACATGAAATCGACCGAGTTTTCGTCCTTTTGACTCTACATCGCACAAATAATCACGTTTCCTTTTTCTCGCTCTTCCCTTCAAGTCATAGATTATAGAAAAACTCTCTCTGTCCCCTCTGAACCTCTCATTTATTATAATTATTATTTTTATGCAGATAAAATCCAGTCGTTCGCGTGTGACGCAAAACCACTCGCACAGAATGAAATCCATTGGGAGAAGATGGGACTCGTCGACGAGCGAATCGCGGAAAAAAAAAACCTGTGGCGTTTTCTCTATAAAATGATCCACGTGCACGTCCCAAGATACACCATGAACCAACTATCCATCTCCACGCTCTCTCTTTCCCTCGCAAGCGAACGGATGTGCGGCCGAAACAACGAGCGATTTAATTTGGTGGCCGTGCGACGGACGGACAAACGGGCCGAAGCATTTTTTCGTCGAGGCCGAGTTTCTCTCTTTTTCTCTCTCTCCCACCTTCCTTTTTTTTATTCTACCCTTTTCCTCTCTCGACTCACGCTCGCCCTCCTTTTTTTTGCTCCCCCGACGAAACAATTGGTTAAGGGGGTTGCACGCGCGGAAAAGGGCATGCGGGTGTGGGATGCTCGAGGCGCGTGAGGGAGGCGAGGCAGCGTCAGGAGGAGGAAGAGGCGGACGAGGCGGGGTGTGGTGGATGAGGAGTAGCGGGGGTGCGCGGCGGCGTGGAATGAGATTGGCGCGGTACAGAGAGTGCGGCGCGAAGGTTGGATGAGAGAGATGAAGTGGCAGATTAACGTCAACCGACGTAGGTCATTCATAACTGGGCTCCACGGCCGCGGCGGTGTGCGCACGGCAGCGCGAGCGAGCGAGCGAGCGAGTATACGCGGATGCATTCGTTCGTAGGTACATTCTATACGTACGTGCATGCACCGCGGGGGTTTATACGCGCATACGTCTGTATGTATATACGAGCCGGAGGCCGAGCACACGACGATTTATAGAATTGGAAAAACGATATCGGAAAAATAGTAAACTTTATTGATGAATCCCTTCCCGACCTCTAAGCGATATCACAACGAGCGCGAGTCGACCGCATTCCCGCGGTGCTACAGGTGGCATGTAAGCCAATCGACGATTCTCTCCTCTTTCTCCCCCTGCTCCTCCTCCTGCACCTCTACCTCCTCCTCCTCCTCCTCCCGTCTCCCCCGCGACAACCGCCTATCTCACCGCATACTCTTTGACTGACGCTTCCCTGTCCTTCGCAAAAATCCTCCGGATACTCGCCGAAAATGGAAATCGCTTCTGTCTGAAGCGCGGCGCGTGCCGCGGATACGCGCGAAGGGATTCAACTCGGGGGGAAGGAAGGGAACATTGAATTTCTTTCGCCTCGCTCGTTATATCAATTGAGCACTGCGTCACGAAGACGGAGTTTGTATCGCGCTTCCGTCGACCGGATGGCGCAATGTCCGATGCAGAAATGTAATCGGGTTCGCGATACGGTAACCGCGAAGGCGATTTTATTGTTATTGCGGATTGGCGCGAACTTCTCGCAAGATCGTGACAACACATTATCAGCTGCATCGCGCTATACTGCTGTATGTATTTTTTCACATTTCAGTGATTCGGTGACGGTCGGGTTTTAAACAGAGAGAAATCTGTTTTTACAAAAAAACACGTGCGAGTATTACAAATATGAAATAGATAAATGAGAACAAAAAACAGATGGTGCGGGCTTGTGTAATTTTTCGGAATCGTACGAAATAATTTCGCTTTTCGACGGGAAAAATATTTCGATCGGAATCAATTCCGATCGAAAAATTACATAATAACCACCTCGTAAAATATACATAATTTAATGAAGAAAAACTTGAAAATGTAATGATACGCGTTTTTCAATGTATATTTTTCAATGAAAAGGGAGTGCTGTGTTGTGTGTGACATTCACAAAGTGAAGTACTCGACGTGTATTCACGTTGCTCTGTCCGTCTCTGGAGAGCGCGACTTTTTGCCTGCAAACACGAAATATTCTAACAATCGCCGGGGAAACACCGGGACGCGAGTAACCCGATATTCGTTTCGAAAAATGATTGAGTCCCTCCCCTCCCGTTAAAAATTACATCCTCCGCGATATCACACACGTGCGCGCCATACGTACACGCATACATCTCCGGCGCAACGGCGAGTATCGACGCCGTTAAACAAGCCGCCGTATTATCGACCGGCGCCGCCATTCGATAACGATCGAATATTAACGTGAACTTTTCGTAACTGCTGTACCGAGTGGTACATTAGTGCCCGGGTAATGACGTAACACGTGAAAAGTTGCGTCACAATTCTGAAAACACAATAACGCGGTCTCTGTCCGTAGAGACATATTCCATATATTAACACATTATTTGTACATTTGTATAGAAACGGTTCTTAAAATTTCGATTTTTGACATCGCGTCATCTCGTTGCGAAACGTGTTAAAATTCAAAACGTGAAAGGATTGTGCAAACAAAGAGCGCGAGGGATATTACAAACACGTTTGATTCCGACAAAAGCGTTAGTCAAACTTTTTGAAGCGAATACACACACACGCACGCACGTAACACGGCAACTTGTAATTTGTATTTTATCAAAATTTATTGTGTAAGGTTTTTTGCTTTTATATATATATATATATATATATAGATCATAATATTCGCGACGAGGGAATGTTAGCGCCAGTACCGTAATTATTTACGGTAAAATGAACCTTCTGTTCCTCTTTGCCTGGCTTACGCGTGTAATATGAGGTATACATTTCTTAAGAATTTCACTATGCGTTATGTGTGTGTGTGTGTGTGTGTGTATGCGTGCGCAGATGTTTTACAACGGAGTAAGGAAGATGCCAGCGTTACACGGTCGTAATTATACAGCGTATTACATGTATATACTCTGTTTCTCCGACGAACCAATAAGATCCGAAATTTTATCCCGAGAGAGATCGTGATGTTGAAGAAATGCAGTCAAGGTAAACTCAACTACGTCAATATGTAGATTGTATTTTTTTAAATCAAGATTTAATATCGCATCAATTTTACACAGGTCAATATCATAGCAACATGAAATTCCAAACGCGAATACAAACAATTTGGAACTGCAACACTTCGAATAATTTCAATTGATTTTTTTGTCATCGGAGTTTATGCGCGAACGAGAATACACACACATGTAAGTATAAATATTAAAATATATTATGCAATATATATTAATGCGCACACTCACTCCTGATTACGATCTACATATATATCACAATCGAGTGACGGATATATATGTATGTTAATTCACGAGAGAGAGAGAGAGAATAAATTAATAATTAATTAATTCGCCCATTAGTGATCTATGACGAACGTAACGCGGCAGGTGTGCCTATGTATTTATCATGTATATATATATACATGTATACATCGGTAGTCGTTCGGTGATTATTATTCGAGTATATGCTTACGGTTATCTGAGAATGCGGCCACCTGCCGAACGGTGTAGCTTTACATCCCGGCCCTTCCGAAGAAGAAAAGGTTGAAGTATTTTTCAAGTTTGATAATTTTTTAATTATTCACAAATATGCGAACGAGGTCTAAAATGTTTTGCAAAAACCCCAGAAGACTTGAGAAGTAAAGATCAAGACGATCGGCGGATGTGTCCGTCGATTCGAGTAGATGATCGTCATTATCTTTTCCCCCTCGAATCCATGCGGGTACGTCGTTGATCGGACGAAATCGTGTCAGAATTACGTAGGGGGAGACACGCGGCGATACACGGACGATGCCGTAATGTGCTCGCAATACAATGAAAAGAGTTGACAATACAAGTCCGGATGTTATAGGTGTGAAAAGCTTTGATGAAATAGCATTTCAATTAATTACGTGTAGATGAATATAATCGAGTAATGTGTGAAAAAATATTAGTAAATAATCTTAGCAAGACTCTTGTATGGTAAATATTGTAAGATTTGCGAATTCAATTAATCAAAAATAAAACAATTTTATTTTCACTTTCACACAAATACAATGTCTTTTCTTACAATATTTCACTTATCATTCACTAAGTATCGCTTATGTGAGAAAAGGCGTGACCGAGATTACTGGTAAATGGCGAAGTACGACTTGAAGTACGCGAGTTGTATGTGTCTGACTGCTCGATTCTGACTGACTGCGGGCCTCGGTTCGAGGGCGCGTTTTATAGGGCCTGAGGTTGGTTATCGAAGGTTCTGGAATTTTCCTTATTCGATAACATTTTTGAGTGTTCGAAAACAACCTGGAATGTTCTAGACTCGATTTACGTGTTAGAATAAGCGTGTGGTCCTATTGATGGTGCGTCACGGTCCTATCGCTTGCGTCGTGGTCCTATCGCTATCTGCTGACCTAAGATAAATTCGGAAGGTTTCCCGAAACTACTTAGCAACTATAAACTAAACTAGACGATGGTCACAATATAAAGTAATCAATTGATCCACCACTTTTGTGTGGCATCGCTAAACTTGGTTAATTATCACCAAATTACTTGATATTAATCATCGAACAATTTTGTTATAAGTCGAGGTAATTCAACTTAACGCGAAGAATTTCTTTCATTATAGTTATTTTGCGACTATTATTATCAAACGACTGGCAACTATCATTTGAAGTCGCCATTAAAATGCATTATAAAACATTTCGTTTCGATTATAATAACACGCTTACTTATATCTGTTTAATTATAATTCAAATATCTTTTTCCATCGCAGAAAAGAGCTTACCCATGGTGCTACTCATTTTTAATTACGATATTACCATGTATCATAACTTCGTTAGATTTTGCCCTCATCATAATTTCAAGCACTTCTTTCGAATAAAAAGTCGAGAAAAGACGTTAATTGATATCTTCGATAAGAGATAAATATACATCGTTAATCGTAATGTTTTTCTTTTCTCATTAAAAATTATATATGAATTATTATATTATTTATATATGGATTAAAGTCTAAAAATATTTTGTAAGAAGCGACTTTGTTCACACACTCGCCATCTCCCAATGCGCGATGCTCGACGTTTCGCGCGTCTCCCCTCATTTTTTAACCCTTTAGCAATGGGCGGGGGAGGGATTTTTGTAACGAACGGAAGTGAGAGAGACGGAAGACAGCGAGTTATCGCGTAGATCCGTAGAACGGAACGAAGGAACCGTCCGTCCGGGCGTTTCGGAGCAGCACCGGGCGTCCCGGCGGGACACATCGTGGCGTAGAGCTCGCCCTGTCTCGCGCGGGCTTTAATATCGTGGCATTCCCTTTATTCCGGGAACGGAGCGCAACGCGAGATCCACTTTAATCCTAATATACCATACGTAACGCCGGTCGCGGAAGTATTGTCGCGGCGCGCAAACCGCGAGCGTTATTTGGCGACGCACGACGACTCGCCGCGGTTCGCTCGCGCGACACGTCGTCACAAGTGCGAACAAACGTACACGCCGACGACGTCGCAGCGGCTCGCGCGAATTCGCGTCGGCGGCGCGTCGCGGACGAATGCCGTCGCGACGGGACGAAATATTTTCCGGCGGCTATGTTTGTCCGAGTCGGCGGTCGAAGTCGTGCCGCGAACGTCGTCACTCCGCGTCCTCTGGTCGTCGCCCGGACGTCGAATAATTAAAAACTTATCTCTGCAAAGTCGCCAATTGCGGAGTGCGACGTGTATTTGGTGAAAACGGCCGCGAACTCGTCGGCCTGTTAATTATGGAAAATATTGGGAGTCGCGCGCCGCGACAATAGCATTCCGGCCGAGCGACGCGGCTGGGGAAGAGCCCGAGCGCGCCAAGCCCAGAAGGACGTCCTGTGACGCATTCAATTGAAAATCTCAAGGCACCCTCGTGCACCGTCGCAGGATAATATATAGGGTTACATTACGTGCAAAATCGATCGGTTATTTCGGCCGACGAGAGACATGGAATTCTCTCTCTCTCTCTCTCTCTCTCTTTCTCTCTCTCTCTCCTCCATCTCCTCTTCCTTCTCCTCTCTCTTAATGAGATCGTCGTGCGTCACTGGACATTAATTTGCATCGTTTGTACACGCGAGTTTTTCGAATGTTCGTAACCCGCTATGTCCCCGAAATTTTGATTAAACCGTGGACGAACTCCTTTGCGAAAGTAAAGCTGTAAATTTTTCGTTGCGATCGTCTTTTCGAAGGAATGTCGTTCGAATTTGCAAAAATTAATCATTTGTATTCAACGGATCTAATTTTTCAAGTGATCGTAAAATATCAAACATATTTCAATATGTTAGGATTCCCCAAACGTGGTAATTTCTATGTGGGGGCGCACGTGTGTGTGTGTGTGTGTGTGGTGTGCGTGCAAATAATACAATTTCCCAAAAATTGAAACACACACGTGCACGCATACACATTCGCGTGCACAAATGCGCGGCGCGTAAAGCTCCGGCTCTAATAAATTTCTCTCTCTTTCCTTTGAATTTTGGATTATCTGTGACGCGAATTCGCGCAATACACGCACCGCCGCGCGTTGTTATTGTTGTCGCTATAGCAAAAGCGCGCGGCCGTGTAAATAGGAAAGCGCCGTGTGTTCTAATGGAAATAATATCCCGTAATGAAATTATGTTTTCCTATGATCGATCAGATGTGTCGCGCACATATACGTTTTAACACACGTTAACGGAGTTGACAATTGTGTTGTCACGAGAGATAGAGAGAGAGAGAGAGAGAGAGAGAGAGAGAAATTTATCTGGACAGTAAGCAAGAAAAAATAGACAAATTACAAATATAATAACGAATTAAACATTTTTTCAAGTATTCGTCAAATTTGCGGATGTGGTAAAATTATAAATATAGCGTACATTTATAACTAATTATGTTAGTCTTAAATAATCTAACGTGGTTACATAATTAAACTTGTACATAAGCGCCTCAGGAAAAGAAAGAAAGAGAGAGAAAAAAGTAAAGAGAAAATTAATCAAACGTTAGGGAAATAAAATGAAAAAAAAGCAGCGTATGTGTGTTTATACTCTTTCTTTCATCTATGATTTCTTCCAAGTTTTTTCTCTTTTTTCCTCTTTTTCTCCTTTTCGATTCGCGCAACAAACGCGGGACCATATTATAAACATGGGAGTACGACGGGGGAGGACGCAATGCGACGTTGCGTTTGAATGTTCCCTTTCCGTGTCCGAAGAGGGGAAGGCCGGCTCTTGCCAACCCCTTCGTTCCGCGTGGCTGCGGAATCGGTAGCGAAAACGTCGACGGACGACAATCGAAGACTCGAGAAAGGAAAAAAAAGAGTACTTTTTAAGGAAATATTAATCCATTTTTTTCTTTTTTCAAAAACTTTGAGAATCAGACAAAGAGAAAAAGAGAAAAAAGCACAAAGGGAGAGAAAAGAGAAAGAAGGAGAGAGAGAGAGAGAAAGCACAAATGTGTTCGTAGCAAGAAAAATAAAAACTTTTTAAAGGAGATAAAGTCGCGTGCTTGCACACGCGCGCGCGCGCACACACACATACTCGCTCTCTCTCTCTCAAATCAAAGAAAAAAGAAAAAATACGCGCAGCGGTTTTGTGTACTTTTTAAAGTTAATCCAGTGCGTGGGTCGCCGGCCTTCCGTTTCGAACGGGTGGAGAATGCGAAAATCGGTTTCGGTGTTAAATGCGCGTTCTTTTTTTTTTTCCTTCTTTTTCTGTTTTTTTTATTTTTTTTATTTTTTTTTCGCTGCGTGACCGACAGACTGCCAGCCCAGCGCGGTGCAGTGACGTTTTCGCAACAAAGCCCCGGTTTCGTTCGCGTCCACCCTAATGAAATATCATTTATTTACAGAATTTAGATCCGGCTGCTTTCCTCTTTCTCTTCTCCCTCTTCTCTCTCTCTCTCTCTCTCTCTCTCTCTTTGGAGTGTGTACGCACATTGCAGATTATTTCGAAATGTGCGACAGCCTCGCCGTGCATTTCGCTGCTAAATGATTTATTAAATTAGGTTCGTGTATATAATTTCGTATAACACGATTATAATGCGCTATTATTTTTCTCGCGGGAGATATACGAAAACATGAAAATTAACAATACGATACATCGCTCTCGCGAAAGACAATGAGCCGCGACTGCATGTACATGACGCAACGCATTACCGAGTAACATCTTCCGGACAACAATAACATTTTCGCGATAAGCAAAGTTAGAGCGCTATTTTGCCAGTTGTGTAATTCCATTTGCTCTCTTTTGCGGACGACAAGAGTGGGAGAGAGAGAGAGAGAGAAGAACTTTTAGAATTTTTACAAAAAATAGGCTGTGCCCGTCGGTGTACGGCTTTTTGCATTATGAAAATAATTCTTCGTATTATTTTAATATCCTCATATTTCACAGACGAAAATGTTATTTCACCGAATGTGTTTTTCCTTCGAGCGACAAACTGCAATTGAATTTAAATAAATTGTTAATAAGCTGAACTTTTCCTAGATATAATCTTATCGAGATAGATAATCGATTTTCTCGAGTTTTTCTGTTTTTGTAATTTTCAAGTTTCACGTATATATCCCAAAGCAAAAAAGGAAAATGGAATTGCGTCGCTCTTAAAATAGCACTCGCTCCCTTTCCCCCTACCCTCTCTCTCTCTCTTTTTCTCTCTCTCCCCCATTTATAATGCGAACTCGCGCTATTCACCTCGGCAGAGAGGAAAGAAAAAAAAAAAAAAAACACGGTGAAGAAAAAAAAACAGAGAAAATATAAAAACGCATAACGCGCAGAAGTTTTGCGATTCGTGCGGCGGCGGTTCGGAATTAGGAATGCCGGCCACGTATCGAAAGTTCGCGATAAAGATTAAAGGGCGCGTTGCCGAATTTTTTTTGCGGCAACGCGCAATTCGTCGTGTGTATGACGACGCCCAAGAGAAAAAGAATTCGAGTACACAGATAGAATTAGCATTAGAATATACACAACGCAAACAAAAGACGAGGCGGATAGAAGCGGAGCTCCGAATCCAAACAAGTGATTGAGTAACACAAAGACCAACGGGAGTTACCGACGCGAGAGTTACTAACGCCCGGGAGTTAATAACACGATTGCGTCAAAATTTTCTTTTCGATCGATCTTTTCGAAAATTGCGCACCGCGAACAAACACTTTGACTTTTTAATTTCGGACGAATTCAAGTTTCATCTTGTTTTTTTGTTTACAAAGGAAAAAATTACATTCATAAGAATTCGCGTCTCTTTGTTACACACACACACACACACGCGCGTATTACGCCATCGAAATGATTACGCAAACATTTCTCTCGACCCTCGACTCTCGAGAAGTGTTAAATTCCGATACGTTTACGCCAGTGCAGTGGGGCGGTGGTGTGTGCGCGCGCGTTGCACAGAAGTAAACGTAACGGAGAGGCGTGCAACGTGTTCTCTCTCTCTGTGCTCTCTCCGCACACAACACGAGAGACGCAACGCGCGACGCAATGTAACGCGACTCGCTAACCTTCGTGCCACATGTTCCCGATCGTTCGCCCCGAAAAAAGAGGAGCAGAGCGCGCGCGAGAAAGAGCGATGTCCGGTCCGGTGCTCGTAGTAGTAGTAGAGGAGAACGAGCGTGCTGCTGTGGGAAGGAACGGGAGGAGGAAAGGAATGAGAGGGAGGGGTATATAACAGGCGGAATAGAGGGAACCGAGACAGTGTGGAAAAAAGACAATCTCGCTGCGCCCGATGGGGCACTTTCACCTGCCGGCCCTTAAGGTCCCCGCGCAGCAACACACAGCGAGGAAAGAGAGAGAGAAAGATACGAGAATGTATCGCGTACGGTGACTTGGCGAAATTCGTGAACCCTTTCGCCCAGGGGTGCCGTGCGCGCGCGTCTGTTATAGACCGGCGAAACGTGCACCGAGACAATTTAAATACGTATTCCGTGTTAAATAATCCGCGAGCTTCGAATTTTGGAAACAAAGTTTCAATCACGCGAATCTTAACTCCGGAATTTTTTTTGTTTTCGGGTTCTCTCTATTTGGAAGGGAATAAAATTAGAAAATTACCGTTGAACAAAATAAGTATTTTTAAGACTGATTAACAAAGCAGTCCAGTGAGTTTAATCCTTTGGACGAATTATAATATTTTGTAACTCGCGAATCTGGATTCGTCTTCGTGCAATTACGAAGAAGGATAAACCGATCTGATTGTCTCGATCGACTTTGGATACTCGGAATTATTTCGAGGAGCAGGAGAGAAACCGAACCCGCGCCCCCGAATCGCCGAGCGATAATTCACCCCCGTTGGTCGACGAATTCGAGAAATCGGTGAGAAAAAAATGTTGCGCGCGGTCGCGGCAGCGCGGCGTTAATTTGGCGTTATCCGCTTTAACAGAAAGGAGGTTGATACGTTCCCTTTAATATATACAACATAAAAAGTTTCACGACGAATAAAGCGACCAGGGGAGTGGGAGCGAGCGGAGCGCAAGGAGGGTATGGGGAAGCGCGAGTGCGGCGGCGGTGTGGGAAGTGGGAGCCGCGCGGAGGTGTGTGCGTGCGCGTGTGTGAGAGTCGCAGAGCGCGGCCGGAGAGCGTGAGAGCGAGCGAGAGGGAGCGAGGGGTGGATCGCGGTGCGCGAGAAGGATGCCGACAGGATCGAGAGCGCGAGCGGAACGCCGCGCGGTCAGAAAGATTTCGTCCGCTTCGATGATCGGACAACGTCGCCGTCGGGTCGCTTCCGGCGAACCGGTCGTCGCGAGGACGCGGCCATCCTCGGGGCGCGTTCGCGTCGCGCCGATAGTCGCAGGAGCGACGACGACGCGAGTCCCCGTCGTCGTGAAAATCGCTAACGTCGGTGGCGGGTTCGGTCAATAGTTGCGCGCGCTAATATCGGAGCGACGAGGAGATCCTCGAAGAACGGCGGTGGGCGCGGGGAGTTGCGGGAGGGCGCAGCCATCGATGGGGCGGGGTGCGGCGGGATGGTGTGCGAGAGCGAGCGAGAGAGCACGAGGCGAACGGGCAGAGACGATGGCTCCGGGCCACGGCGGCGTTCGTATTGTCCGCGCAGCGCCGCGGGCGCGCACCGTCCGGAATTTCAGGAGTGCGCGCAAAAAGAAAATTTTTCTCTGGTTCGACGCGGCCGGTCGCGGCCGACATTCTCAGAGAGAAATTTCTTTTTTCCAGCCTAAGGCGAAAATTGTGCGAAAATCCCGACCCGCCGCGCTACGGTCAATTCCTTCGCCGGCCGTACCGGGTCTCGTTTATTTTTGCATTTTAAGGCATTGAAGAAAAGAAAATGTTAAAAAATAGGAAAAAGCGAGCGCGCGCGCTCGGGTATAGGGTGGTGGGCCGGTGAGAGGGCGGTTTGAAGGTAGATGGAGGCAGCGGACCCGACGATATATAGGAAGAGCGTAAGGGGGCGAGGTATAGCGCGGGCCGAAGGACAGGGAATGGGGAAGATGTGCACAAAAACGTACCCCGACGAACGTACAATGAAGCAAAAAGGGGTATCTAACCTACCGGAGCGGAGTTGAAGTCCGTAGGCCCAGAAGAGAGTATAGTCGGAGAGTGGTCGGAGATAGAGGGCGAGGAGGAGGGGCACACAGAAAGAAAGAGAGAAAGCTCTGGAATGGGGCGGTGGTAGCCGGTGCGCGGAGATCGAAGAAGGGTGGCGCGAAGGGACGGACGGACGGACGGGTTAGTTCAGAGAATTCTTCAAAATGTAGCTGCCAATCGTGGGCGATGCGCGCTCGCGTTTCCGCAACAAAGTGACGTAAGAACGAACGTTACATTTTCCACCATGAAAACGTAACGTTGTTTTTGAAAAATATACACACCGCTTAGATGTTTGTGAAATTTGAATTAGAATAGATTTATTGATTCCTCTTGGAAAGAGTTACGCAATTTGGGGGGGTACACATTCATCTCTGTACTAACTAATCTCTTACAGGTGCTATCTCGCAAAACTACGGCGCAAGATACTTGCATTTATTTGTCTACTTATTAAAAAAAAAACCCTTTAAGATACGAAAAAGAAAACTTACAAAAAATATAAAATAAAGACAAAGATATAAAACTAAGTTGAGGGCAACAAAAATTGAATGTATTGTTCGTCTCACGAACGACTCCGAAACTTTCTCGCGAACTGTCTTTCGATCCCCCGAAACGAACACCCGCATCGTCGAGAGAAGTAATTCTCCTATCTATAGGGTGGGGTTTTTTTCTTGCGCTAGTGTGTGCAGGAAAAGATCGAATTATTATAAAAATAGAATTAAAACGCGAATAAGAAATTTAAGTGAATTTCACACGGCGCGTGACATCGTCATGTGCATTTCACGTGACAACGGCGTGACTGTCGTTCGCTATTAAGGAGAGAATCTAATATGCGCGCGTCAAACGGAATAGACAGATAATTTATTTAAACCATTACAAAAACTGACAAAAAATATACGCGTTCAAAATTAAGATAAAGAAAATCTCGATCGAGTTTCTTGCATCTCAAGGCGATCTATTTTGTCTGGATTTTTTTTTTTTTTTCTAACGTCTAGATGGAACCACGTCTCTCTTTCTTTCTGTCTTTTGAAAGGCCCTGCGTGTGCGGCCAGTGGCGTAAAGCGCATCTCGATGTTTTCCGGCGTGTCTCAGAAAGTTTTTCCGACCTAGACGCGCGCGCGTGAGAGTACGTGTATTTCGAGAGAGCGTATATTCTCTTTCTTTCTTTTTTAACGCGGCGCGTTATTACCGTATGTATCTTACTCGCGCGTGTTTTCGACATGCGGTTTTCGCCGGTACGGTTTTCACGAAGAGCGCGCGCGTATACGTTAGGTAGGTACACGCGAAACGGTAAGTACGTAATACGACCTCCGTATGCACGACAGTCTGTCAAAACTCTGTATTCTCGCGCTTTAGTGTCCTCCTCGCCCATATAAGAGGCAATAAGTACATATATATTAGCGTCGTGGGGAGTTAATGGAAACGAGAGATAGAGGCGCGTTGAGAGATAGACGCGGTGAATGCGAAAGAGAGACAGAGAGAGAGAGAGAGAGAGAGCGGGAGAGAGAAGAAGAAAGGGAGAGAAGGCAATGAGAAACGAGAATTCCACGAAATGTATCCGCCGATGTTGGGAGCCGCGCGCGAACGTCCGCGTGACGTAAGATCCATAACGGACGAGCCCGGACGGCGGCGGCTGCTACATGCTGCTCTCCGCCGCGGCAACGGCGTTGCTAACGGCGAGGAGGAGAGAAGCGCCTTTTTCTACCACGTTGAAATCGAATCCCTCATTTTTACAAAGAGCTTTATATCCCGAAAATGTCGAAAATGAGTTTCTACGCCGAGCGTGCGCGCGCGCGCGCGTTTGTCTTTTTATGCAAGCGTATAATGTTTTTTTGCTTGTTAGAAAAGTCTCTGTCCGATATTGAGGAAAAGAGAGAAAAAGAAGGAGAAAGAGAGAGTTTATATATTATACACATATAGATATAAAGCGAAATAGCGGGGCACATAAACTATTTCAGCAAAATTATGTTTTTCTACAGTTACGTCAACGTTTCTTTTTTTTTTTTCTTCTTTTTTTTTATCTCCAATTTCCTCTAATGTAAGGATATTTTAGCGATGTTTCTTTTGCGAAAAATGATCGACTGGTTTTCTCGATGTGTGCATTTAATTAAACGTAATACTTGGAAGTCTGACTACGAGAGCCTGACGGAAGAAATTGGAAAAAAAAAAAAAAAAAAAAGAAAGCTCTTCCAGAATCGAAATGTGCGATCGAAAGGGAAGAGGAATAATAATAGTTGCAAAACATTTAGATAGAACATGTACACGTTATTTTATTGTTTAACAAGGAAGCGACAGAGATTTTTATTTACATTCAATCTAAACTGCATGCTTGTTTCCTAAAGGAATATTTCTGGTGTATTTTTATCACACGCGCTTCTTCTTTTTTTTTTTTTTTTTTTTTTTTCATCAACGATACGCGCAATATTGTTCTCCATTACATTTGCGTGGAAAGCATTTTTGCAGCTCCATTTGGTTATCTGAGAAAAATCCGTTAACTTCCATCATATCTGAAATTATCAGTTTACTGCCAGTTTACGGTAAATAAATCGTGCCGGAATACGCATGTAATTCATCGTATACACACGCTTCCCGTGTTATTTCACTTTAATTCTCACAATCTCGGGAGAAAAAAAGTATATGGGACTCACCCTCGGGACTTCGGACGTTGTTGATTGACAATATATGTGAGTTGCGGTCGATTTTTTGCAAGACCCGCGTTCACGATCCGCGACTCTTACGTTATAGACAGGAGAGAGAGAGAAAGAGAAAAAGAGGGGGAGGGAGAGACTGTTGAAATGTTCGTCGTTCAGTTAACGATCCACGCACACGCGCAACGAACTCACGCGCGCACGCACTTATACACGCACTTGTACTTTCGAAATCCTCTGATTAGTTAATGAAGTAAATAAGCGGTCGGGTGTGGCCCGTGTGTGTGGAACTCGATACGCGATAATGCAGATAATGGCTATAATTTTTATCTGCCGCCGTGTGACGGCGGATTACGTTACTTTAATAAAACGGGGTGGGACGACGTGTTGCAGAATATATACGCGTATTGTACGTCCGCGTATGTACGAATCGCGCAATATCGCGCTCCGCAACTATTCCGCATGCGAAACGTTCGATTTATAGGCTCTCTCTCCCTTAGCACGATCGATAATTACGCGCGATACTATATGTATTGATTCGCGCTGGGAGAGAAAGAGAGAAAGAGAGAAGATATAGACTTCATATTTTAACTATATGGGGACTAGAAACCTCATCTTTTTTAATGCACAAAAATATAAACTTTAGAATAATAAGTTGATAAAAAAAGCCAAAATGATGATTGCGAATAAGCAAATCTAAACTGCTTATATAACAGACGGGTATCTTCTTAAGCTACGGAAATAAACAAAACTTAAAATAACAAAAAAAAAAACATACACTTATTGCTCATCACATACCCTACGTTCTAGTCTGGTAAAAATATCAATATGACAGAGATTACGAAAACTGGCCAAAAAGTCTCTCGAGAAAGAGAGAGAGTTGTGAGGATTAAGTTACTCTCGACTCACACGCGCGAACTAAAATAGCAATCGTATTTTTCGTTACACATATTTTTTGTCTGTATATCACGATCATACATTTCGTTCTATATAAAAATCACTGGCGTGTTCCGCGCGCGCAAAAAGTGCTCAAGAAAAGACGAAGAAAATGAAAGAGAGAAACAGAAAGAATCCTGTCCCCGCACTTTTCCTGTCGCTTTCTCTTTCCTTCTCTTTCTTCCTTTTACCCTAACCTTTTTTTTATTTTTTGGTCTTCCTGCTCTTTTTTGTCGCTTGGTTTACTCACCTCGCCTCTCTATCGTTTCCATCTCTTCCCATCTCATCCTCTATTTCCGTTCCACCCTATTTTCCCGTCTTTATTCATCTCTTTCCCTATCTTTTTGCCCCCTGTCTCTCCTTCTCTCTCTCTCTCTCTCTCTCTCTCTCTTTCTCTCTCTCTCTCTTCGCCGATGTGTTCCACCACCTCCTCCTCGTCTCTCTGCTTTCCTTTTTTTACCCCGCAGCGCACCTCCTGTCACTGGCGCCTTACTTCGGCATCAGATCGAAACAGGTAAAGACAGACAGAGACGGAAAGTGACACGGGAGTGACAGTAAGAGAGTGTACGTGCACATTTCTTTGCTTCTGACGTGTTTGTTATTGACTAATACCATCATACATCCCGCCCGGCTCTATCTCCTCGCCATGTTCTATTCCCATACACCGAGACATTTTTTTCCGCACACACATTTGCGTCGTGAAAAAATTTTTTTTATATACTTATAAATATTTGGTTTTAACGAGAGAATAATAACTCTTCAAAGCGCGAAGATACAAATATTTAGTTTCGTAATGTTGACGAGTAAAATTAAAAAAAAATAGATAACGTTAATAATTAAGCAAAAAATTATACTTATTTTCTCCCAATATATAGTTGCCCTCGCGACATTAATAAAGATTTTAATTTGGTCTCTCTCTTTCTCTCTCTCTTTCTCTTCCTTTCTCTCTTTTTCTCTTTTACCCTTTGTCCCACGCACGGACCCAGTGCACCGAAACTCTAACGCCTCTTTCACCCTCCGGGCATCGTCGGGGGCCCGTTCTCTCTCTCTCTCTGTCTCTCCTCGGCTTATACCTCGAAAATTCTTGGTACTTCACTTCCGAGAATGCGTTGTGCGGTCGCTTCACGTAGCGCGTCCACCAGAGCACTCATCCAACAAGAACAGAGAGAATAGAAAAGATCTCGGAGAGTGACGATCTTTCTCTCGTTTCGGGTTAGATTTCGATAACGAGATGCGCTTTTTTTAAATCTCAAGAAAATATCGTTCCGTCTCTCTTTTCATGAATTGCGGAGAAAACGCAACACTATATATTATTGTGTGTTATCAATTAGTTTAATTTTAAATTAATTGTTCGAATAAGTTTTTTGAAGTGTGATTAAAATATTTTTTATTTTACACACACAACGGGGGCGGAACACACACGGGAGAAAGAGAAGAACAGAGAGATAGAAGGAAGGAGAGAAAGATTTCGATTACAGCGCGAACAAGAAATAAGCAATGTGACAATAAATCACGCTCTGTGTGTGCTATTCGTGAAAAAAAAAAAAGAGAAGAAAAAAAAACGAAACAAACCAATTTAGCGTGCTTTTTCGCGATTTTCGTTCCAGTTCTGTCGCGCGTCGATCCCGGCCGGACGAAAATGCCAGTTTATCGATTGTTTTACGCGGCGGTTTTACGATTCATGCGTATTACGGTAATAAAGCGACAAGATACGCACACGTGCGCGCGTAAAAAAAAAAATGTTATTTATTGTTTTTAGCTATAGATGTGCGCTTATACGCCGGATAATAATGTTTCGCACGCACGTTTCAATCCCGCGTGTGAAATCTTTCACGCGATCGAAACTGGCCATCCTCTCGGTCTCGATTGACGACAAAGCTTTTGTAATACACATCGGCGCGACACAAGAGAATTCCACATCTATGTATTAATTCTTACCGTTATCATCGGCATCAGCCTCTCTACTTAAGAGAGAGAGTGGTTTAAATAATGGAACGATCATATTCCCGCGTTGATTAAAAGTGATAGATTCGCAGCCTTACAACAACCGGAATAACGGGTCTACTGGTCACTCTAGGAAACGGCGGCGATCTCTAAAACGTCAAAGGAGAGAAAGAGAGGAGCGAGGAGAGAGAGAGACCGTCGGCGCGGTGCAACTCAGGTAGTTTCTTACATTCAGAACTCGATGATGCCTGTCCGCCCTGGAGCGCCCCGGCTCCGTGATGAATATCCGCGCGGGTTCCTCCTCTCTCTTTTCCCAATTCCTCCGTTCGCCCGCCTCCTCCTGCATTCACCTTCTCATCTCTGACGCGTTCCTCCTGTCCCCCTCCCCTCCCCCCCCGTCTCCTCGTCTCTTTTATCGTCAACGACATGCACAATGCCGCACAGCTCGAAGTCCGTGGTATGTCCTGTCTCCCCTCCCTTCATCCGAACACAGAGAGAGAGAGGTTCTACTCTCCTTTTCCCCTTGGATCCGCAACTCTCCGTGAAAAGGACTTAATCACATGCGGCACTAGGGGATTTGTCCCTTCCCGCCAGGTAGCGGCGCGTTGCGAGGTATGTGTACGGAGGACGTCGAAAACGGGAACGAGAAAGATCGCGTAAGGGATTTTACGTCGGTTGGCGTGCCGCGCGCACATCGGCCAATCGGGAGGAAAAGGAGAGAACGAGAGACGAAGAGAGAAAGGCGAGAGACTTCTCTGAGGCTCCCCCTCTGGCTCTCCTTCCCCACCTTTATCCAGGTACCGTTTCGGGTTTTCGGGAAAGACCGGACGAAGCAGGTACCTGCTTCTCTTCTCCTTTGTGCCGGTCGTTTTCGTGTGCGAGCGAGCGAACGAGCATGCGAGTGGCACGTTATAATTCTTTAAGCCTTTTTGGAGCCGCCTCGTTCTCGATGCGTATCTATACGCGACTGTAGGTCTCAAGGATCCCGAGAGCTGAGTATATATATATATATATATATATTTTTTTTTTCTTCTATAAATTGTTGCGAGAACAACGAAAGCAAAACGAAGAGCTTTCTTCGTCAGAAGAGAGAATCCTCAACGTGGTCGATCTAAATCTCTTCCCCGTGTTTCGTCCGTCTCGAAGTTTTTGTAAGCAAAAGTTTGCTCTGTGTATTCTGGAGGTTTTTTTTTTTTTTTTTTTCATCACTCCGTAAAAAACGCGAAAAGAAAAAACAAGCTGACGAATCATAAGGAAATATTCGTTGCGACAATACACATTGTGTAGTTCATCGTATAAATTAATATGGGCGGCACATATTTCCATACGAATATGTCATCCGTATTCGCATAGTCACCGCGCGCGAATATCGCTTTCATGCGGGCGTATCATTTTATGTTTGTTTCGCGATCGATCCGCACATAGTAGCGGCCGTTTACAGAACCCCGGGACGGGCAAAAGGGCAGCAGCAGCAAGCAGCAGCAGCAGCAGCAGCAGCCAGCAGCGACGGCACAACAAATGACGCGTACTAATATTTCATGATAATGAAAATCCGTACCACAACAGTTGATCGCGATCTTTGATGTTGCGAACTATTGACACGCGCGCGCGTCTCGTTTTGGCGTATTTATCTCAATTCAATTCCGATAATTGAAAGTTTCCATAGCGTTTCGGTCGAGAGAAGATCAGCTGCTGAATAAACAAAGAAGGAAAGCGATGTCAAAAAAAATAGCAAAATATAACAAAAATATAAAAAGAAGACTCGCAACGAGAACAATCGAAACAAGACTTCTGTTAGTTTTCAACTAAGAGAGAAACAGCGAAGTCTTTTAAGCGCTGAATGTGAAACGTGAGAAAAATATTTTTCAATATTTAATTCAAAATATTTAATATTTTTCTAAAGCATTCGATGTGGTTTTTTTTTTTTTGATAAAAAAATTAACTCGAATTAATATGTGTATTAATTGTAATATGTAATTTACACTTACTAATATTTTGAACGTAATATTCGACGCTTGATTTTTAACAGACTTTGTTATTTCGTTCAAAACTGTTTCTTTGTCCTAAAGTTTTTTTCTTCTATTTTTCTGATATATCACTTTGACAGGTTTAACATACATGGATAGAGCAGTTCGAGAGCAGCAAATGTGCGAGTGAAATAACCCAAACAAAACTGCAAGACTTTTAACGCAGCGCGAGCGACCAGCAGATAGCGCTTTCAATAACAATGCATAATTCAAAATAGAATGGACAGAAAAAAATAATGCAAATTGCGTAAGGCTGAACTGAATGAATAGTTAACGAATATATTTTCCATCGTATGTATGTACATCATAGCGCGGAGCATTTTACCGTCAATATCGATATTGCTTTTAACATGATAAGTAGACCTTATCTACGAGTTCTTGAAGAAACCATTAAATTGTCCAAAAAAAAAAACCAAAAATAATTCTTGTAATCACTTCTCGAGCAAATCTATTTAGGCGATTATAATTGTACACGTATTAGCGATTTCTAAATACTATTACCAAATACTGGTCAGCAACCGGGAAAACCAGTTACTGGCTATATTCCATTTTAATTTCTACTCGCGCTAATGCTAGAGACGCCTGTCTGATTCGCCTCGGCCCGCACATCCGAGAGAGAGAGAGCCCCGTGCGTGTGTATATACATCCTAAATTATATAAACGGCAGCCCCCGAATGAAATCCGAGCGTATCAATACCGACCGCGCTTCCATTATGGATCGCGGTTATGAAAGCGCAAATTAATTTTCCGCCTGTATGTACGCGCGCGCGCGCGGGGGCTGTGCAACTTTGCGCTCGGTATAAAATCAGGCCGCGCTAATTTCGAATAAAACACATTTTATTCGTGTCCTCGACGTGCTACGGTAAGTACTGTAAACGCGGTGTAGGCGCGGAAACGCGTGAGGCGACGGCCGAACAAACGGCTTCCGGCCTAGTAAGAACGACACCGTAATTGCGTTAATGGCATTTATCGTGAAACGCATATTTCAATCGCCAAGAATACGCACATACGTTACATAATTGTAATTGTCGCTAACAAGAGAAAACGCACGTGTCGCACGGTACTCGATTTGATTTTTTTTTTGAAAAGTATTACCATGTATATATGTATGTATATATATATTCATACATATATATTACTTTATTAATGTAAATTTAAATGTAAACTAGCATATAGTTTATCGGATTGAAATTAATGTTCGAATTCTGCGTTAATTTACAGTAAACAAATATTTTGCAAATTCATGCTCTCAGAGACTGTATTAATTTTGTTTTTATGTTGTTAATGTATTTCTCACGGTGTCAAAAACTTGCAAATTTACGCGTGTATTTACAAACACGTGTTTATCACTCGCGTCGACTAATTGCACGAGGAGACGGTGCCGCAGATTGTTGACGCGCGTCTTAAACGCGCGCGCTTTTTACGCGCTACGGAATCGTGCGTGATGAAACCGTTTAATTCGCTGATTGATTAAGCAATACCTAATAAATGCTCGGCTCTTAATCACGCGTCATGGCCGTCGTCCGCCGCCGGTGTCGTCTCTACACGTCGCCTCCAAGTTGATCAACGTGAATTACCGCTTGCTCTATGCGCGTACGGTATATATGTACGCACACATATGCGTAAATTTGTGTGCACCGAATATTTCTATAACGATTTCAATATAATTAACTAACAAGATCGGGGAAAAAAAAAACCGTTTTAAGAAAATAATATTTTGCACTTACCTTTTGCGTCCTGATCTTCTTTCCTCGCGAGTTTGCATTGCTGTAACTGCAAGTCGCTTTGTGATCAGAAAATTCGGACCTTTAGAAGGTTTTTGGGACGTTTGTGCCAGGAGGAGTTTCCAAGTGAGAGTAACGTCTACCTCTGAAGGTATTCTGCGATGGTCCGCACAAAGAGAGAGACAGTAACACATATGAGATGTATTAACTTCAACTTGTAATACAAAAACAGTACGTCCTCCACGTCCTCTTTTTTCTCGCTCGCATCTTGGAATTCGCGAAACGAGAGATGTTAAGAATCTTCTGATCTATGTTTTATACACGTGCAGGATATTTCAGAAGGAGTGAGGAAGACATAAAGACATTTCTGTTAATGCAATGTTTCACAGGAACTGTCTCTGCAACAGGAATGCGAACGGTCAAAGGGACATGAATAAAAAAACACCGGTGGATTCTTGAAAAACGTAACATATTCTATATTTAACAAATATCTTTTTCACGTTTAATATTTACAGTTTACGCGATGCGTACGTGTGTCTTTCGTCTAACGTACTTCGTCAATTGAGTATTTACAATGCACATAATTACAGTGTGTGTGTGTGTGTGTGTGTTTGTGTGCATGTGTCTCTATTACGGACAGAGCGATCAGCAGGCCGAATTCCACTCGTGTTTTCTTTCGCATACGCACATATTACGCACCATATACAATATGTTTTTTTTTTCTTATATACACGCGTGAGCGCGCGCGTAAGTGTGCACGCGTAATTGTAAAGTTCTACTTAATGTTCGAAGAATATCGTAGAGAGTCTGAAATATAGTCCGCTGCGTGCTAGCTGATTTTTCATCGCGCATCGCGCGATTAGCGAAAGATCTCCGAAACCTGACGAATTCCCGAAGCGAGACTTGCGTGCGTAGACCGATTCAGCGGCATATCTTCTGTTTCTCAGCACGACTGTTATATTGTTAGACGTAAAAATTAAATCGAGTAACAACAATCAACTTGCGTGCCGTAACCAGATACGAAAGATAATAAAATTTTGTCATCAGTGTCGCGCAAAGTGTTTTTTTTTTTTTTTTTTTTTGACAAACATTCGGGAAGCCGGTTACAAAAGGAAAAAAACGTTTGTTTCAGCGATGCTCGTCGAGAAGCTCAGCGCAAACCGAGCTGAAACGAGTAATTCGTTTTACCAAACTACTTAGAACTAATATTTGGCATTTGGCATCTTGTCAATTAAACTATTCGCCTGCGAAAAGCGTTTGTTCGCGATCGGCGTGTGACATGTTAACGTTTGTATGTGGTATGTCAAGGTTGCGCTGTTTGAGACTACTTGCTACAACTAACTATTGAGGCAGAGGCGGCGGATATATATAGGGTTATCAACAGAAGAAATTTTAATCACTCAACACACAGACAGTCGACGTAACAAGTGTACAACGTAACGAAAACATAAATATTTTATGTAGTTTTTTTAGAAATATTTAAAAATTTATATTCGAATATATAAAAAGGTCCGAAGAGAAACGGGAGAAAAAAGAATTTCCGAATTTATGTTTCGAGAGTTGCTAGTTATGTTACGACCTTAACCACGGGGCAACCGTAATCTCGTTCGGGATCATAAATTTCGTTTTTGAGGGACAACTTTTCTGTCCAGAGACAGCCGCGCAGGTGTATCTCTCGAAAAATTTAATAATTCATACGTTTTTATAAATACTAGATTTTCGTTCATCCGATATATCAATAATTTTCTTCTCTTTAACTTTTTTTTAAAATAAACAACAATTAATCTTGCACTGATAACAGGAATAACGGCAATAAAAAATCAGATGAAATCACAATTTACTGTTAAAGGTCGTTTTGCATTAATCGCAAGCAAGCGATCGTGTTTTCCGTGAAGCATAAAAAAATATCTTGCGATTCGTCATTCGTTATTTATCGCCGTGCTCTCGACACTGTTCAACAGTATGCACGTTTAAACAATAGGCTTATTGTTGACAGCTGGAATATTGGGCAATAAATGATGATCTTATACAACAGACAAAAATATAAATAGAAGAAAAATAAAAAAAAATATACAACTGAGTTTTACGACTAATATAGAACGACCTCAACGCATACATGCTAATTTATTATAAATTTTGATATGCAACCACGTTAAATACTCGTTAAATGATTATATAAGTCTGTTCATTATAAAAAATCTGTTTTTTTTTTTTACAAAAAAACATCCGCAAAAAACCTAAATTCACTTCAAATCGTGTAACCAAGAAACAAGAGTCTTACGTGGTGAAAAAGATCCGCCTCTGCTAACAATGATAACAATGTCGACGATAATCGACTTTTTTTCCCTGTGTCACAACCAAAAACAAAATTATAACTTCACACGCGTTCTACTCACAATATTCCGGAATTGTTCCGGTGGCGTACACATTCAGACGATAAGTTCCAACATTGTGTAAAAAAAAATTTATTTATCGTCCGTATATACGCAAAGGAATTTAAATTTCGTGTCAACCGAGATATCGAGTGTAGCAATGTGACTGTGACTCACGGCGTTATCGATAAGGAGACAATCGTAAATTTTGCAACAGATAGCTCTTGTATACGCTCGAGAGACAATTCCGGGATACCTTGTACGTGTGTGACTTTACGCAAATGACAATGCGATAACGACGTCGGTTTTTTTTTTTTTTTTTTATTATAAATAATCGTCTCTTCATCGGACGCAAATGGCAGAAGTAGCATCGGTGCAAATCAACGAGAAATGAAAAATTAATAAATGTCCAACGTATGCAAACGTAACCGTATCAATAAAAAAAAAAAAAAAAAAACTCAGTAGATCAACGTGTACGTACGCGATATCACCGCTACGCCTCGATCGATGATCTATACGCAGCTGTTTATTAATTAATACGCAGGTATATAACACAGTAGTATCTGGTATGTATTTTTCTTCCTTCTCTCACACACACACACTCTCTCTCTCTCTCACATACATGCACGCGCACACACATTCTCGTGTCACGAAATATTGCTATTATTTTACGAATTCGGCGCGCTAAAACAACACCTCCGTCTGAAAATTCGTTATCTTTTTTTTTTGTTTTTAATATAAAAGCTTATAACAATAAACAACGGAAATATCTTAAGCCAGTAAAGTATTTTCGCTTTTGGATTTTCCATTTTTGTCTTTTTCTTCGTTTATAGTCGCTGTTCTACGTATCTCTGCGTTTCTCTCTCGCCTCTGCTCTCGCGCTCGTACACGTTCATTGCGAGAAAATTCGTGTTGGTATAAAGTTCGAGAAATACGCGCGGGATATTCCACAATGTCAAGGGATTATACAATATAAAATTTAAAAAAATTCGAAAACATGTAAAAAAATTGCAATTTTATACAATGTTTGTGGTAAAATCGTGACGGGATACGTCACGAGAGAAAAATTATTACGTTGCAATTCACAGTGATGTGTGCGTAGCGCACGTGGTGGATTTCTTCAGGCACGCCATAACGAGCGCGCGAATCGACTCCTCCGGTACTTATCATTTGTGTGCTTTCCATTAGATTTGCGTCGCCAGAGTGTGACTCGGGTCGACTTTTAGCCGGCACTTTCACACTGAGACAGCATTATCACGTTCAGCTTTGATTAGTTGAAGTGATAAGAAGCAACCGCTTCTCATTTTTTTTTTTTTTTAACCAATCGAAGCTGCACGTCGTGGGGCCACGTAGGGTGGCTCTACTTTTTTTTTTCGTCAATTTCCAACAAATAAGTTTTTACAGTCCCTCTTTCAAAAAGTTCTAGAGTTCTTTATTAAAAAGTTTAGAACAGTTCTGTTCTCGGACATGACATCGTTCACTAATGTTTAATTTTTGTTATACCTTTGAGGTGATTTTTATTATCTCCATGAACCATCACACGGATTAATGATTCACGCGTAATTTAATACGGGAAATTCCTTTCTCAAGAAGTAGAAAACTTTCGCGAATTAATACGGAAAACCTGTTCGGAGCAATAAATAAAATAAATGATAGATAAAAAAAACACACTCTCTTTTACTCTCTTTTTCTATCTTATTCTTTCTGTAAGTTGGACGGAAAATTAGAAAGAAGGATAGAACGTCTGTGTGGTCGACCCCTGTCGTGGCGAGGGAGCACCCTCTCGGGACCATGTAAAGGAGGGAGAGAAGCAGACAGGGATCTTCGCCATGAGTCTTCTCTCGCTACCCTAGGTTAGGTGCTATTGTAATCGATTGGAGAGACCCGAGACTTCCCCCTGAAAAACCTTCCTTTTTCTATCGTTCCCTGTTTTACTTTCTCTCTCCCTCTTTCTTCCGTCGACCCTAGCCCTCCTATAAAGACTCGTTACTCATTGTCTGGCAACCCCTGTGCGCGTTGGATATGAAGGCATGTGCACCGACACATGACCTACACGAAATAGACGACGACGCACGAATATATTAAGAAACGCGGTAATGGCTGTGTTTCGAGAAATTCACCTTCCAGTATTATCGGTGCTGAACACGTATTATTGAGTCTCGCGTTATGATCGTCTGAAGATCTCGAGTTCGAATCCTCTCGTGAAGAAAAAATTCCGATTTTTATGTTAAGCTGAAATCCCCTCCTCCGACAAAGTAGATCACGTTTGCTCTGATCATCAAAATTTAAAATGTTTTGTTTTTTGTCAGTTTTTTGTCTTATTGCAAATTTTTTTCGTAAGAATTAGCGATCAAAGCGGATGAGGCCAGCTTACTTCGATAAGCTAAAATCCTCTATAACAGAACCTGGTATATGGAGTGTCCGGATCGAAATTACGAGTACACCGTAATTTTTTTTTTTTTTTTTTACTATTTTTCCTCTAATAAGAGAACCGCCACAAACGTCCAGCACCGATTTAATTCTAACTCAAATATATCGTAAAACATTTTTTATGCCACTTTTTTAAATTTCAAGGTGTGAAATTGATCAAACTTAATTGACAAAACAATGTAACTTATAACATTGCGATTTCCGAATTAATACATAGTTTTGTAATTATTATATATTGTTAAATATATAATATAATTATTAGTATTAATATCTATGATAAAAATATATATTATATATATTGTATGTATTATATATAATAGTTATATATAATAAATATATATCTAAATATATATAATTCAATATAAATATACAGTCAAACCTCGATAACTCGAATCTCAAGGGAAGAGCTAAAATCTTCGAATTGTAAAAGTTTCGACTTATCGAAGTTCCTTTTTCCTTTCCGCGGAGCGGAAGGGAACGAACAAAATTTTCGTCTTATAGAGGTTTTTGAGTTATAGAGGTTCGAGTTATCGAGGTTGGACTATATATGTATATATAAGACAAAAATAATATAAAATCAATTTTATAAGTTTATCTTGCTCATAAGTTTCAATGTGCAAAGTTGATTCACACAATTATATGTATATCTGAAGTATCTAAACACAAAAAATTGACGCACTGTAATAAAATTCGGTACGTCACAATAAAAATAAAAAAAAAATAAAAAAAAAAGGCAATAAAACGTAATTTCAAAACATGTTTTACACATGGAACAAAGTTTATATAGCAGGATACACAACTTTTTTAATCATTATTTATCGATTTATCGACATCTCTCTTTCTCACCAATAAATGATATATAAAATACATCGAATCCTGTAGAAAAATTGCATCAAACTCTAGATGCAAATTAATATCAATGACGTGTACGTTTTCTACGTGTCATTTCGCGTGTGAGCGGTCGTCAGTTCTGACGTTCTAGACGCGAACGCGAGCGAACAGAGAGAGAAACAACGCAGAGACACACCGCGATGTGCTTTTTATTTTTCCTAAATTTTTGCGAGTTTTTGATCGGGTTAAGAAACCAAATCGAAAAGCGTTGAATTAATCTAACGATCGATCGTCTTTGATACGTGACATCCGCGAATCACGATCGGAAGAATGTACATACGTGTACATACACCACGACGCTCGAGACGGCGCTTTATGGAGAAGGAAATCTCATTTTTTCTCTCAAACAGGATAATGGTACTATTAAGTAATTTAAACTCTACGGATCATCAAGAACCAAACATTATTACACTATTTAAATTATTACGATATTTTTTTTTCGGAATGTCATCCCCGAGACGTTAGTATTATATATTGTTAGCGGCTATACACAGCAGAGATGGACGAGTTCTTCCTATAACTACAAATTTTGTTAACACTGAAGAAGACCCAAATTTAGGGTCAAAACATTTGTTAAAAAATGTTGTAAAATAAAGAAGTTTATTGAATCGAAGATCCGGTTTTTGCCACGTTTTGGCCACTTCTCTCCAGTTATAATATTTTTTTTGCTAACCAACGACACTAACTGCAAATCGTATCAAGAGGATCTTTTTAACAAATCATTTATTAATTATTAAAAAATGGTAAAGAGACTCGGTACAACTCGGTTTTGTCTGCTTACTAGAAGCACGTTTTTTGCCGAATTTTTTGTATACATACATATCTTGTATATATACACATCTTGTATATATAACATCATTTGTTCGAATATCAGCATAATTCAGACATTATTTGCGACATGTTTTGACCGTTACTTTGGTTAAAAAAAAAAAAATTAAAAAATTAAAATGTTGGTAGATTCACGGGACGCCAGTCTGTGATGTTTCTAGTTAAAGACTTTTCAGTTCTTGATGACCTACAGTTTAAATTACTGAAAATATCATCGCAAGGCGGAGTTATCGACGAAATGTTTTTCATTTTTTTTTGTTTTTTGGCTTTTTTTTAAATAACAATATTACATTCTTGAAAACAAAAAAGTTGACTTTCCAAAGCAAGCGCTACCCACTCTTCTTTTTCTTCTCTATTCTCTCTATATCCTTCTCCTCGCATCCTTCTTAAGGAATTAAACCCAAAAATTTCCCGTCTCGAGCGGGAAAAACGCTAACGCTATTCGCCGTAGACGTTGACAATGCCGATGTCGAAGACGCTCGGGCGACTTCGTATCCCGAACAGGAACAACCAACTTACCGCCTGCGGCAGGAACATGCGCGTGAAGACGACGTTCTTGAATAGTCGCCACGAAGTGTCGCCGTCGACCTGATAACGCCGTTCGCTCCGAACACACTGGCACGAAAAAAGCCATCACCGCACGTGCCACAGACCAAGATTCAATGTACTGAGCTGCGGTAGCTTCATGATCACCTCGAGACCGCTGGTGGTGATCTTGGTGCAGCCGTACAGATCGATGCACTTGAGGTTCCTCATGCTCTCGGCTATGGTATGCAGACCCCGATCGGTGATACGGCTGCACTGGCCGATGTTGAGGGTCTCGAGGTCGTGCAGAGTCTTGGCGATCTTGCAGATGCCCTCGTCGCTGATCTGGCACGCGGACAGGGATAAGGATCTGAGATTGAACAGGCTCTGGGAGATGTGCACGAGCGCCTGGTCGCCGATCTTGTCGCAGAAGGATACGTCGAGGGAGGTGATGCGACTACCGCCTTCGGCCAGATAGGCCATACTGATGTCGGAGATGTTGTCGCACGAGCGCAGGTTCAGCTCGCGTAGACTAGACATTCTCGCCAGATACTTGACGCCGGAGTCCGTGATGCACACGCAGAACGACAGGTTGATGGATTTGAGGGTGGTAAAGCCGAGTGACACGTGCTTCAGTGCTTCGTCACTCAGCCGTTGGCAGTCCTGTAGGCTCAGGTGTTCCAGGGCGAGGTTACCCGTGACGGAGCAATCCGCGGCATTCGGATTCAGACCTGCCAAATGCGCGATACCCAGATCGGAAACGTGCCAGCAGCTTCGCAGATCCAGCCGCTTCAGTTTCTTGAGACCCCACGCGATCAACAGCAGACCGGTGTTGGTAATGTTGCAGCAACCGCCCAGCTCGAGGTGTTCGAGATTCTTCAAAAACTGTGCTATCCTACCGAGAGACGCGTCCGTCACTTGCTTGCAAAGCGACAAATTGAGTTCGGTGAGGGACGGGTACTCCTGGTTGAAGGCGTTCATGAGACCGTTGTCGGTGATGTTGTAGCAGCCGGACAGGTTGAGCGCCTCGAGATTCGGCACACCCTTGAGCACGTCGCTGAGGCTGCGTCGCAGCGACAGCACCTGTACCCTCTTAACGCCTCGTCGCACCAGGCTGGCGAACAACGCTGGCGCCTGCTTCTTCAGGTGTAGTCGCGCCTCCACTCCCCGCCAGACCGAACGATAGTAGGCGGCGTCGCGCCACGCGGTGCATACCTGCGCGGCACGTCCCTTGTCGCGGACATCCAAGTAACTGAAAATTAGCGCGAGTATTTCCGGATACAGGCAGGACACATGAGTGCTGGCGATTGGGCCGTGAGACGTCGCGTTGCCACGCGGATGCGTCTGATGTGGATGCAATTGGTGCCGCGAGGAGATGCTGCCGCCCTGACCGATCGCGTAGGCCGGTAGACCAGCGGTAGCCGCGGCTGCTCCACCTCCTACGGCACCGCCGCCGCCGCCGCCGCCGCCGCAGGCACCGTTCCCGTCCGTGGTGTAATGCGGTGCCGTAGAGTTGTGCTGGAGGATCGCCTGACTCTGTGGCGTCGGTATCGCCAGGTGCGGCTGATGCAGGTGGTAGAAATGACCCGGACGATGCAGCAACGTCGTGCCACCGCGACCGCCACTCGGTGTCAACGGCGCCGGAAGTTCTGTCATCAACAGCTGACTTTCGTCCATACCGTTGACGCTGCTGCTGCTGCTGCTGCTGCTGCTGCTCCCACCGTCGTCGTCCTCGTCGCCGCCGTCGTTGTTGCTACTGGCCGCACCGTCGTTGTTCCGTGATCTCGTCGACACGCGTCGATGCTTTGCGCGCGGCAACTCCGCCGCGACGACGATCGACGACGAGCGAGCAACCGTCGAGTGCTCGTCGTGTCCTTGTCTGTCGCGATGATTATCTCCCTCTATCTTGAATTCGTCTCTTGTTTTTCCTACTTTTTTTTCCTCTTCTCTGCGTCGCCGTTTTTTTTTTTTTTTTTTTCTTACTCCTCGACTCAATCCGAACTTTGAAGTAGATTACGACGTGGCTTTTTGTTCGGTAATTTCATTCGGCACAAGTTTTTTTTTTTTCCCGTGCGTGCGGCAAGATTTGACGCGATATTATGCGAGAGCTCTACGCACGCACGCGCGCGAGAATACCGATATCGATCGCGGCTATCGATCGGCGCCGCCACACGGCGGCGTGGATATCACCGCGTTGACGCGGCGGATCGCGACGAAGCGCGCGATCCACACAACGTGATCGTTGTCACCAACGGAGGCGGGAGGGAAAAACGAGCAAGTCCTCGTCGCGCGATCGAAGAGCGTCAACGAGACCAACAAAACACACGCAAAACGAACAAAACGAGAGATACAAAAAAAAAAAAAAAAAAAAAAAAAAAACAGAATGACACACGACTTTGCGTATCACGCGGCACTCGTCTGAAAGTTATTTTTTTACGAAAGCATCGTTCTCTCGCGCGCGCGACACATATAGAAACACCTTATATCGTGTAGCCAGTCTGGACTCACCGTTCCTCCTTTGCGTGTCCGCTTCTCTCTCTCTTACGTAGAGTCACCGCCTCTCTCTCTCTCTCACTATATATGTATATACATATATATATATATATATATGTGTGTATATATATATATATATATATCTCTGTCTTGCTTCGCTCGCGCTCTTCCTCTCGTTCTTACACCCGCCTGCCCCACCTCGCCTCTTACACTCGCTCGCGCACTCGATCTTCGTCGCGCACACTGCGATCACTTCCTCTACTCTCTTTTTCTTTCTTTCTTTCTTTCTTTCTTTCTCTTTCTCTCTCTCTCTCTTTCTTTGTCCCGTGGCCGAGACGACTGGCTCACTCGCTTTTTTACACGCGAGACGCGACTACTATACGAGCATATACGGGTCGCTTACGCGCGCGAGTTGCGGCCCCGCGCTTCTTCCGGCAGACGATAGGACTGTACAGGCGGCAGACGTACGCACACACGATGCCGTTGTCGTGTGTGTATTGTGTACGTACGTGTGTGTGTGTATATATGCGGTATCAAAAAGCACAACACCAACGCGCGTTAAAACGGGACAAATCTCGCTCGCACGTTAACGTTGGTTTGGCGTCGCAACGTCCTCTCCTCCGTCCTTTTCTCGTCGTTGTTGAACGCCCGTCGGACGTCGATGCTTTTGCCGTCGTCACTCGGGGTCACTCGTATCCACCGCCCGCAGAGCGGTTCATCGCCAAACTGTGAAGTTAACCAGTGCGCTCCCAGTCGCGGACTGTTGTTCCGCGTATGCGAATGCAGATGTCGTGTCGTCGCTCCGTCGGGCACAGGCGGAGCGAGTCTCGCTCGTCGCGACGCCCGATTGGCCGGCCGCGCTCGAAACCGCGTCACGTGACCGCACCGGCGAATATCGATTCGGGTTGCGCTGCGGCGGCATTTTTAAGTTTTCGTTGCATGATGGAAGGGCGAGAGGGACCAGGGGCGAGGAGGAGACACGCACGGCGCACACACACCATGTATCCCGGACCACGTTGCGCGGAAGACTACCTACCTCGCCTGCCGAAACCTCAGAGTGTGTCGTCGTCGATTCGTGTCCGATATTAGCGAATAATTGTCGGAACTGTTTTTTTTTCCTCGTCGCGTCTTCTCCGATAAAACAAGAAGCACGATAACAAATTGCTCGCGTATGTCGCAATCTCGTGCTTCATGCAAATTTCCCTCATATCTCGCATTCTGTTATGTAAGATTCATTCTATTCTACTTTTTTCTTTAACTACACTGATTAATCGGGTCAATAAAAATCACGCGCAATTTATTGATCGATTGTTGTAAAATAAAGATACCGTATACGTGCTCAAAAACGGTCTTTTTTTATCGCACAATCGCGAATAACACACGTATTCAACGCTGGGCGATCATCGCGGAACGATTTTTCTCACTTTCAAAGTGTTGTTTCGGAAGCTCAAAGGTCGAGACACGTGATAATCCTATCTTATTGTTGGCACGTAGTCCGTACAAACAGACGTACGCGATTGTTCGAATTCTTTTTGTACAAAAATTCTTGCGTTTCGAACTCTAGAAATTCGAACGATAAATATTCTCCCAGAGCACGAAATATTGCTGGAAACTTTTTCAGGAATGTTACAATACAATTGCACGAATATTGCGGAGTAATTTTTTGTAATTTTGAAACACATACATTTCGTTTTGCTAATTTAAAAAGTTTTGCGATTTTTAACAGCGATCTGTTATGTCTGTAATTTTTTATATACACGTAACATGCAAAATAGAGAGAGGAAAAGAAAAGAGAGAGGCGCGTGCGCGCGCACATACACACACACACACACACACACACATACACGCTAATCGGCTGCACAGCAGACAGAGAAGGTGAGGCGGGAGGAGTGTGCGAAAAGAGAAGTGTGTAAAAAAAAAAAAAGAGGACGTAAGAGGATAATGCAAACACGCGCGTGCAAAATACAAAAGCAAATATTTATCGGATACATACATATGTAGATTGTTGTTTATTTATAATCTGTATGTATGTATATAATAATATATAATATAATATTACAACGTCGTAACTATATATCATGTTGTATATATAACAGTAAACAAGATTTGAATGTATGCCGATAATGAAATTCACCTCGTGAATATGCCACTAAAACTGGCAACTATCGAGAATTATTATATGTACACGTTGTAAGAGATGTCGCTTGATCGCCTCTAAGGATATGTAGTAAATTGGTAAATGATGAAGAAAAAGAGAAACAAAAATATAAAATGACAATCAATTACAGCGATTACACGGGAGAGAGTGATGGGGATGGTACATGCAGCGGTATTACAGTGGCAGCTGGCGACATTATCTTAACTATTATCACAGATTAATACAGACAGCTTCTGTCGTATAGCTGGACATATAACCGATCGATTTACAAATTTTATCATCGCGTCTTTGCTATCTACCCCTTCTGCAATAAACATTTCACCGTAGTAGCACATATGTGTGTGTGTTCGTCGCAGATGCACGCGGACAATTTAAAATATCTGCACAACACTCGCGCGCGCGTTTGTGTACGTTGTATCGATTTATATATAAAATATTCGGACGTTTTTGTTTTTTTCTCAAAGATATAAGTTTCTCTCACTTTATTTGTGTTTCTCGTTACACAGGAGTCGCTAATTGTACATATAGAGATGCACGTTATAGACCGTATACATACAAAATTACAGACATAATACTGCGTAACACATTTATTTTTATTTTTTTTTTTTTTTTAGAGACGTACGACTATAAAATATGCTACACTGTAAAAAAAGAAGTGTGTAAATTTGCGCGAAAATTGTACACAAAGAACAAATGCAAAATGTAAACGCGATTAATAACGAAAGTGCACGTACGCGTGAATTTACATAAATTTCACACAAATTTTCGTTATTAATGGCGAAGAATAGTTTTTTTTTTTTTTACAGCGCGCGTATGTTGTTTTGGAAGTAATAATGTACATAATTGATGTATTTTACATTGACAAATTTCATCATTCCGTTAATCAAGTCAAGTCAACTTTATTGGATCCTGCTTATAAATGATTAAAAAAAAAAAGTTTCCTAATCATATCTCGTGTGTACATATGAATTGTTTCAAATTTCACATAGCCGATACACATGGAGCGAAAGTTTGAGAAAAAGTTGAGAGAGAAAGCACACAAATTTTACATACACGATCGATCACAAAACACTTGACGATTGCATGTTGTATAAACGTGTATCACTTGTAAATGTTCTAAATTATTATTTTTTTTTTTTTTCAATTGATTTTGCTCCTCCAACTTTTTGTAAGTTTTTTGTATAATACGATATACCAAATTTTAGTCGGGAAAGCGATTTTTTTTTGTTTTGGAAAACACAGCACTTCTTTCGTTCACCAGTTGTGTAACACACACTGCTGCATACCGTTGTTACATTTTCACAACTTTTTAAAATGTCGAAATTTTAATCGAGTGAAAATTGAAAAGCGTCATGTATAAACCACACAGGAACCTTAATTTTACTAAAAAAAATATATCCTAAGAATTATTCGGACTATCTAATAATATCCGTTTGTCGTTCGTTTGTTCAAGAAGACACTTAAAATCCTATTTCGCTTTTCATAAACACGAATTATTTTTAAAATATGGTAACTCATGTGGTTGAACGCAGCGAATTTTATACGCAATGATATATAAATTTTACACGACTAAAAAAATAATTGTAAAGACGAGATTAGCAGACACTTGCGTTTCGCTTGACAATTACATAATGCGGAATGCGTTCGTGTAACTTTTGATATCACGTACGTATGAATACACATGTGTATATTTATATATTTATATATATGTGTGTGTATGTGTGTGTGAAAGAGTTACCGTAAAATGTTACAGATGAATAGGCCGCTTTTTCTTAAATACAGCACACACAGGAGGAAAAAAAAAGATCGAGGATCGTAAAAAAGCGATTAGCCGCGCAAATTATTGTTTACGCTAAATAAAACCCTACATGTTCGCTCGTGATGTATGTCTTCTTCTATTAAACATGACATACCAAAAGTAGACATGTCAAAAAGTATATTTTAATTAGAATACAAATCTTAGGTATCATGTGAAATACAAAAACTCAGTTGATGTCAAAAGAGATATATATATATATGTAACAGGGTGTTTCCAGCGTCTGATGTCCGCTTTTGATACTTAACACATGCTCTCTGTTTTATTCTGTCCTAATTGTCGTATCAAATTAATAATAATGGTTTTCAAATAAAAAGAGTCGAGTGTACTTATGCGTAACGCTTGCTAACAACACTTTTTCCTATGCTGTTTTGTGCTTTTCCTCAGGTTGACTGTTTCATTGGTTTGTATGGCTTGCCGCTCCTTACGCTCTTTTTTGGTCCGTAATACTTGCCGTGTTATTGCCATGAACATCTGCAGGAAACACGTTAAAAAAACAAAACAATTATTTAGCAAAAAACACAAATCATATAATCGTTATTTAACATGCGAGTAGCGTTATGATTCAACAAAAAATAATGTATTGCACAATAAGTAAACAATGAGATGAAACAAAAATAATGGATTTCTAAAATTTAACCTTAGTTTTAATAAATAAAAAAATAAAAAGAAAAGAAAGAAAAATGTACCTCTTCGACATTGATGTTATCCTTGGCCGAAGTCTCAAACAACTGAATTCCCATTTGATTGGCAAATCTTTGTGCGTCTTCGGTTAACACCACTTTCTGATTAGGTGCGTCATTCTTATTTCCTACGAGTACCCTGTTAACCACATCACAATTCTGATCGATTTCATGCAACCACCGTTTAACGTTCGCGAAGGTATCACCGCTGGTAACATCGTACACAACAATAACGCCGTGCGTCCCCCTGTAGTAAGTTGAAGTTATTGTCCGAAAACGTTCTTGTCCAGCAGTATCCCAAATTTGCAGCTTTACCCGTTCACCATCCACTTCCACAGTTTGTATCTTGAAGTCCACTCCTATTGTAGTTATGTAATTACCGTTGAAAGTATTGTCAGCAAATCTCAGAAGCAGCGAGCTTTTACCTACACCTTAGAACACACACAAAAAAAAAACAAAGATATATTTACTTTTCACACATACATCAAGATTTTGCACAGTTTTTCCAATACACAGAAAAGATTTGCAGATACTTAAGTGCAAAAAAATTGAAATATCAAATATCGCGTGTTAACAATATAAAATAAATAAATTACAATATAAAATTCGCATACACGCAGTGAAATAAATAAAACACAAATATGTAGAGGTGTTAATTGTTATGATGGTGATACAACTAATTATGAAACTGGAAATGGAGACAAGTGGACTCTTGTCAAGTCTGCTCTTTATCACTTTATTATCTTGTGCTTAACTTTATCATGATTCGTATCGCTGTCACTATTGCTCTAAATTTATCGTACACACGCACACATAGAGAAGAACAATCTTCGTATTATAGAATCTAAAGCTGTATCAATGGCTTGAGTGAATGGCCAGTAGAACATGTCTGTCATCAGACTCATCATTTAATCAAGTAGCGTTGAAACTGCACAATGACAAGCGGCCAATTTCACACGGAGAAGTATCACAACACAGGAGAGACTCTTTTTGTTGATTTTTTTTTTTTTGTTTTTTTTAATTTTTCGCTATAAATCGAGACGAAAATAATCAAAAAAATTAAAGAATACAAAAATACAAAAATACAAAAATACACAAGATAGAAAAAAAGATAGTAGTGTTGATACAAAAAATTTAAAACTATGGTTCCAAAACGAAGAGCGTGATGTATTTACCGCTGTCGCCTATAATCAGCAGCTTGAACAGATGATCGTATTCCCGGGCCATCTTAACATACACAACGCTCTTCTCTGGATTTTACCGCGCCGCAAACTCCGGATTACTTGGCCAGTCGACGACGATATAACCGACGAGGACGCGATTTATTGCACACGCGCAGCGTACGATGGTTTTGCCGCGATACGCGCGTTCGCTTCTTCCGTGATTCACACGAGGAAGTCGGTATTGTACACGGAGACGGGGAAGCGTAACGCTAGCCCTGCACGCTCTCGCGCACAAGTAAGAGCAGCGGTTGAAATTGCTCCTCGTACAGGCAAGTAATCGACTGCGGTATCAAATGATCGCCATGTTTATTTGCCGCGGTATCACTATTCATTATCATTACGGCGGAAGGAAAAAAAACAGCGATCCTCGTTTAACGCGACGCCCATCCCATATCAAAGTGTCACCAGCTTGTCACCGCGGCCATGTTTCTCGCAGCGGCGTTCGCAACAGTTCGCAAATCTTTTCGGTTTCGAAGTTCACTGACAGAGCTATGTTCCGATTCCTCACCCGGGTATATACTTTTATCTTTATCACTAACTAGATATGAAACAGAGATAAAATGACACTCGGATGCGCCACTCGGGTGGGGAATCGGAACACAGGGTGAACTGCCGACGTTGAACGTCGTTGCAGCAGCGCGTTGAAAATTTTTTCAAACGCAGCGCTGTGATTGGTTGATTCCTCATCACAAAAACCAGAACAACTTGCTCCGATTGGATAAATTCCAATTTGGTATCCAATCGCACCGATCAATTTGTTAAGGTGATTAAATGCGATTGGTCGTGATTTTTGTTAGTTCGACTCTAGCGAGCAGTTGTGGACTCGGTGCTGCCACAAAGGAAATAATCGACCACATCATCTTGACCCGCTTCCGTCCGCCATTCGCTCTTTCACAACTCGACCGGCTCGTGGTGAACAGTGGACTCGTCCGTAACGCACTTTCCGAATTAATTGTAACAATGGTAACCAATTTTTTTCTCTTAATATGTGACTTGTTCAAGAATATAAATTGCAATCTATATTTATCACGTATCGGAAATAAGATGAGACGCGAGATGCTTATTTTGTCGTTGGATTTGTTCATTGCTACGTATCCGAACGTTTCTTCCATGTGTTTTATGTAACTTTCTTTTGACGCGTATTATATGTACCATAAAATCTAAGAAATATCTTCAATGATTTGAGAATTTTAAATCTGAACGTTTTTTTTTAGTAAATTTACGATTAGACGCGAGTAGACGTTTTCGATAAAAAATTGTACTATGTAACTTTTTAAGTAGAATTTTTGAACATTATTCTATTTTTTTAATACAATATCCATATTTCCTTGTAGGGTTTTGTTAAGGTGGTAAAAAACAAACAATACTTCAAACGATATCAAGTAAAATTCAAGAGGCGTCGTCTAGGGAAAACGGATTATTATGCTCGCAAGAGACTAACTGTTCAGGATAAAAATAAGTACAATACACCCAAGTACAGGCTGATTGTACGTCTCTCAAATAAGGACATTACATGTCAGGTAAATTGAGTCTTACAAGCAACACCATTATATGTAAAAGGTATAAATCATATAAAAATTACATTTAAGTAAATTGAGTTTGTTAAAAAAACTACTTTGTAATTTTTGGCTTATTTTTATAAAGCTGACTGTATATTTGTTTTTCAAGATTGCTTATTCGAGAATTGAAGGTGATAGAATTATATGCGCTGCCTACAGTCACGAGCTCCCCTCGTATGGAGTCAAAGTAGGCCTCACCAACTACGCATCTGCCTACTGCACTGGTCTGCTCTTGGCCAGAAGGGTGAGATATCTTTCTCTTTTTCTAAAAAAATTTGTCTAAAGATTTGATTCGATGCTACTTATGATGATCCACTCAGCTCTCTTTGATGTTACACTGATGAGAAAATTGTTTGTTCCCTGTATATGTAACCTGATAATACATCAACCATCTCTGTTAGACAGCATCGTGAGATCGATTGTTATTAAACATCAGGTTTTTTGTTTGGCAGCTTCTCAATAAGCTGGGATTGGATACGTTTTATACCGGCACACCAGAGGTGACCGGTGACGAGTACAATGTCGAAGACTTGGCAAAGGGTCCGAGCGCGTTCAGATGTTATCTGGACACAGGATTAATGCGTACCACAACCGGTGCACGTGTCTTCGGCGCCATGAAAGGTGCAGTTGACGGTGGCCTGAATATTCCTCACAGGTAAAAACACAAATAAAACAGAAAAATTAAATTTTTGTTATTTGCAATAAATGTCTGACGTGATGATTTCATAGCACATGCGCGTCATATGAAGTTTTTGTAATTCACTTTCGTCATTGTGTTTTACAATGACGATGTGGTTACAAAAATAATACAAGATTAGAACGTGTTACTGATATCGCTCATCAAATGTTACATCGTGTAACTTGAACGTTCGTTACGTTAATGTTGTCTTTTTTTTTTTGTTTTCGCGCAGCACCAAGAGATTTCCAGGCTACGACAATGAAACGAAGTCGTTCAACGCTGATGTGCACAGACAGCATATATTTGGCCAGCATGTCGCGAACTACATGAAAACTCTCGAAGAAGAAGACGACGAAGCTTTCAAGAGACAGTTCTCGATGTACATCAGTAACGGCATATCGGCAAATGACGTAAGCAAATCGTATAAATTAACATTTACGTGTTTTTATATTCATTTTAATCCACGCACGTCCACCTTTTTAAAATTACGCCCGCAGAGCGAGCATTGAGATATAACGCAACGAACAAATTTTGTTTTTAACAGATAGAAAACATCTATAAAAAAGCTCATGAGAAGATTCGCGCTGATCCGGTACACAAGAAGATCACGCGAGAAAAAGAACCTGTCAAGAAGAGATGGAATCGCGCGAAATTGTCGCTTTCAGAAAGGAAGAACAACGTAGCGCAGAAGAAGGCTTCGTTCATGAAAACTTTGGAAGAAACCGAAGTGTAATTTCTTCGTCATGCTACATCTCTTTTGTAATTTACGCATACATTTATGCGTGGACTCAATCGAGAATAAAGAGAATTACCCCCGCATATATATCAAAAAAAATAAAAATTTATTTAAACTTTTATATATCATTACTTGTAACATAAATGGCGAGGGTTTCGCCAGTCTAGAATCCGATCGCTCTGCTGTTGGGGCTATCAATACCTTTTAATACTGCTAATTTGGCAGTACTTAGAAGTCTGATACAGTTCGGAGGACTGGCGAGTCAGAGTGGGAACTCGGACTCGTCCTGGACACGGTCCCCCAATCTGGGGCAGCGTGTGCTCTGTCCCGCTGCCAGTGTTAGTAATTACAGAGGGTAGGTGATCCTCCCTTCGTGTGTCCGGAGAGGCGCGAGGGAGAGCCCTGGCAGAATCCGACAGGGAGTTCCAGGGCCCGTTCTCAAACGCCAGGCACATCGTGGGGGTTTTAGTGGGTGCGAGTCTCACATGTGTCTCTTCCTAAACCCTTTCCCAGGACCTTGAGAAATGCGTAGACATTTCTCCCACGAAAAAAATAAAACGATACGCAATCGGCAGAAAGGAACCGAGAAAAATCCTAAAGCAAGCGATTTGAACTCGCAACCTCTGGGTTCAACCTTTGCGCTAAAGCCGCGGTAGATCACTAACAGAAGATACATGGGAGTATAGGAGAATGCTCAATTAAAGTTGTTCCGTTTTAATAACGTTTTAATTTTGTGCGCGCACTTTTCACAGAGTTCAGCTCGAGAGTGTAGTAGAAAAGAACAAAAAGAGCAAAGGAATGTTGATTTGTAAATATACATAACCTTCTTATAATTACGGGTTACGATCATTCATAGAAGTATGTGATACAATCTGTGCAATGACGTGTTTGCTGCATTCATGCACTGATCATTTAACGATGAGTGCTTTTTGCGTCGAATATATACAGAGAGATGATAGAAAAGTTTTTGGAAATTAAATATTACGATTCGTAACGTTTGAGATTCGAACGTCACGTTTTATTTTTTTTTTCAATTTATTTTCCAAAATACATAAAAAAGAAATGGTGCTGCCAATACGTATATCACACAAAAGCAACAAAATCTCGTATCATTATCACAACATTCTCGTGATCTGTTTGTTACTATTTACGTTGTTCATTGTACTGATCTCGGTGTACCACATTTTCAAATTTGGCAATACGCAGAAGCATTCTGAACATGTACTCATAACATTAAGCAATGTGAATGTTTTACCCACTCAAACATTACCTGCCAATTCGGCGGCGGCGGATGTCACCAATTCTTCTTGCACATATTTTACTTGTTTTAATGTGTATCGATGCGGAAGTCAGGGGAACAAGCTTCTGGTGTATGTCTATCCACCTAAAGTATACTTGGACTCAATGGGTAGACCTATAACCAATCAGATGACCAAAGAGTTTTATCAAATTTTAAACACCATTGTCAGCAGCAAATTTTATACTCCTAATCCGTATGAAGCTTGTATTTTTGTTCCTTCTATTGACACTCTTAATCAGAACAGACTGAAGCTTCAAGAAGTTTCACAGGCACTGAGATCATTGCCTTTGTAAGTTTTAGTCTGATAGAGCTCTTTGTTGTTTATTTTTTTTTTATTAAATAAATTGATGATATTGCTATCTGTTTGAAGTTGGAACAAAGGAGAGAATCACTTAATCTTTAATATGGTACCTGGAAGTGTGCCAGACTACAATACTGTCATTGACGTGCCAGTAGGAAGAGCAATGATTGCTGGTGCTGGAATGTCATCCCTGACACACAGACCTGGGTTTGATATTAGTTTACCAGTTTACAGTCCTCTTGTAAACAATCTCAAGACAAATCACAGTACCATGAGGTAATGTCTCACATTTGTCACTTCTTACTGCAACATATTTGATGTTAAATATTTTCCATTTTAGAATATGGTTGGCAATATCCTCGCAAATCAACATTAACACTGCCTTTGAACAAGATCTAATAGAGTTAAAAACCACGTATCCAAAGGACTTACTAATGTTGGGTCCCTGTTTGCATTTCAATCCAATGAATAATACAATACGTTGCGTGGAAGATAACATATACAAGTATCCTGATATTCTGCAAGTAAACTTATTACTACAAATATTATTTATGATCGTTTTGTCATCAGTATTATGTAGAAAACAAAATAGAAAGGATTTTTTTTACTTGCAGTCAGCAACGTTTTGTTTGATAATCCGTGGCGCCAGACTTGCTCAGAGCGCGCTTTTGGACGCAATGACAGCTGGTTGTATACCTGTAATTATAGCTGACTCTTTAGTGATGCCGTTTCACGATGTGATCGATTGGACAAAGTAAGACATGCTCATAAATCGGAGTCTCTTATTGCTTTTTTTTTTTCTATGACGTTCTATATTTTATTTACTTTAAACAGGCGTATTGTTTGTAAACCTCTAAAATGTCGACAGGTCTGTTGTTTTTGTGCGTGAAGTTGACATCTTATTAACGATAGAACTACTGAAGAAGATATCCCGCCAGCGTATCGCAGAGATGCAGGAACAGAACGCTTGGTTATACGATCGTTATTTCAGTTCGATGGAGAAGATCACGGAAACCACATTGGAAATACTCGCGGATCGCGTATTTCCGCATTTGACCCGCGATTACACGTACTGGAACATACCGCCTTACAAAGTGGGTAGAAGAAAAGTGGGTAAAAAAAAAAAAAAACTGATATAAAAAAGGAGCTGAACTTCGTAATCAATTGTTTCATTTTTAAACGTGCAGGGAAAACCCTTGCCGCTCTTTTTGCCAGTAACCGCTCCGAAAACACGCGGATTCACTGCCGTAATACTGACGTACGACAGGGTGGAATTGCTGTTTCTGCTGATTAACAAACTCGTGAAGGTGCCGAGTCTGTCCAAAGTTCTAGTCATTTGGAACAATCAGCATAAAAATCCGCCACATTGTGAGAAATTTTAGAATTTAATTTCGCTTATCTATTCGTTTTTTTTTTTTTTTTTTACCGTGTTTCAAATACATACGCGTTCGGATTCAAAATTGCAGCGTCAAGATGGCCGAAAGTGAGCAAACCGCTAAAAGTGATTCAAACGAAGGAAAATAAATTGTCCAATCGATTTTATCCGTACGACGAGATCGAAACTGAAGCGGTATTGTCGATAGACGATGACATCATTATGTTAACTACTGACGAAGTTGAATTTGCTTATGAGGTGACTTTTGAGCATATGCACTTGTGGTGCGATCTCTCAATGTCACAATATATTAATGACGTTTGTTTTCGAGATAAGAGACTAAATTTCGCTTTATCTCACTTTTAGGTGTGGAGAGAATTTCCAGACAGAATTGTCGGCTTTCCGTCCCGCATACACATGTGGGACAATAGCACCAATTGTTGGAAATACGAGAGCGAATGGACAAACAGTATTTCCATGGTTTTAACGGGAGCGGCTTTTCATCATAAAGTAAAAAATATCATGCTTTTTTTTTTGTTTTTCTCGTTTCCTCTCGCAGTAACATTTGTAACTCCATCTTCTTCATGTGTGTTCCAGATTGTGAAGATACCGTTATAAGAAATTTTTTGGATTTTGTTTCTCCCGCAAGTAACCCAATATCCTCTCCTGTTTTATCCTCGCTAAGATCACACCAATTAATTCAGCAAAGTATATATTACGTTTATGCACCGTGTGTTAAGTTTCTATACGTATATAAATATTTTGCGAGAATATAGTGTATAAAAATTTATTCGGTATAAATATTTTAATTCTTCCAGTATTGGAATTACATGTACACCACAGCTATGCCTGGTGACATAAAGGAATGGGTCGACGAGCACATGAACTGCGAGGATATCGCAATGAACTTTCTGGTAGCGAATGTCACCGGAAAAGCTCCGATAAAGGTGAGCGAACGCTCGGTTCGAATTACGCGCGGACAAATTTTCTGACACAATCGCACGAAATTTTCGCAGGTAACGCCAAAGAAAAAATTCCGATGCCCCGAGTGCACCAATACCGAGATGCTGTCTGCAGATTTGACGCACATGATGGAACGTACGCAGTGCATAAACAAATTCTCTTCGATTTACGGAACTATGCCTTTGGAATCGGTTGAGTTTCGCGCGGATCCGGTGCTCTTCAAAGACGTGTTCCCGGAGAAACTAAAGCGATTCAACAACATTGGCAGTTTGTAGGAACAATATATGAGATTCATATAACAGATATACAATAATTTTCACGTGTTTGGACGGGTTTTTTTTGGGGCGAATTTTAATTGTTTTTGATCTAGTAACATCATTTTTATATGGAAATAGAAAAAAAATCACTTCGCGTCACTATATTGACTCCTTGGAAGGAGTCTGCGAAGGTTAATCATTTTTTATATGTATATTTGTATTTATCGATAAGTTAATTTGTATTTATCAAATCGTTGTCACAAAAGAATATGTATAGTGTAAATAATTCTAAACACATGTTCATCAAGATTTTTATTGTATCGAGTATGTTAAACAATTATCGTCGATTACTGTGGCAGTTAACAATGTAAAGTCTTATAGCAAAAAATGTCATCATGTATCTTATAAACTTCTTGTATATGGATTTCTCACATTTTTGGTAGTGCTATTATAAAACTTGAAAAACAAATTAACACTTTCTTATAAAAAAGTTTGTACAAAATATTTTTGAGGAGCTATAAATTATCATTTACAAAAGGTGGAAAGTTGTTTGTAATCTAGAGATAAATGTACAATGTTACTCAACCGTGTCAGATCTTGATAGCTTGAAGCAGACACCTTCAACAACAGCTTTTTTACCTACTTCGTGCGACGGTAAGACCGACATATGACTCTGCAAGTGAAAAAGTATTCTTAGAAGCTAAGAAATTATTGAAAAAGATAAAAAGAGATATATTACCATTGGCGCGCGCTCATGTGTGTTCATATAACCTATGATCATGGAATTTGTTGAATGACTCCAGAGAAAATCGCCCGATCCTTCTTGCGACGAGTATCGTATGGCGATGACACCGCCAAGTTTCTGTTCGAGTCCGTTGAGAAATTTGGAATCTGTAAAAAGGGAAAGACTTTTGTTAATTACTTTTATCAACTTTTATTACAATAATCATATATATTTCACTTTGCAAATGTGCACCAATAAAATCCACGTTCATCGCTCGATGTAAGCTGGTGGTAGGGCAGTTTGCGTTTGAGACGGCTTCCGCGACGGTGCGCGCCAACGAGGTGCGCACGAGATGTTCACCGCAGCCCGACGTACTGGCACCTACCGAATACGAGGCGTCTTTGCAGGCCCAAGTGCCGCAACCCCATACTCCAGCCTAAGAACAAAACGTTAGGATAAAATTTGATAAACGTTTCTTACGAGATTATTTTAAAAACATGAAACTTAATATCCGAAGTGTGACCACCCACTTGCCCAACTCTTCCAGGATATTTCAGAATAATACCACCGCTTGAGCAGGCTGCGGCGATGTTCCCGTTATCATCGACACATATTGCACCTACCGTGTCCATTCTTTTCTTGGCACACTGTGGCATAGAATTTTACTCTTAACGAAAACCACATCTATCCAGTATCAACAAGAAAGAAATTTGTTTTCAAATCAAGATTAAACGTCGAGCAACTTTATACCTTCTGAGCTTCTATACTAGAGCCTTCCACTTTTCTTTTATAATGTTTATATATCTTCTGAGCTCTCACTGAAACAGAATACTGACATTTTATGTGTATTACGATACAATAAATGGTATTTACATACCTGATATCAATTCTTCTGGTGGTATGGTTTGTATGCCTGTTTCATGTGCCCAAATATACGCACCGTTTCCTACCAAGAAGCTATAAAATTTCATATAAACTGTAATAATTTGTCTCTGACAATAATCAAAATACAAATAGAAATGCTAACTGTATACCTGGGTGGAATTCTGCCGTATGCAAACTTAATGGATTGTTGTTCACACAGACGCTTTGCCAACAGAACAGGATTTTTTATTCCACTAACAGCGCCAACAGCGCCAAACTGCAAGCTGCTGCCGTCCATCACACTTGCATCGCATTCCACTGTTCCCTCCCAAGTGAGATTTGATCCAAATCCAGCATTTGTCATAGGAGAATCTTCCAGAACCATTACTGTTTCAACCACTGCATCCAATACATTGTTACCAGATCTTAAACTTTCGGCTCCCTATTATGTAGAAAATATGAGAAAAGTAAACATACAAGATCCATATGTTACAAAAAATTAGTAATTATTTAGTTTGCAATCAGATTGTCTGAACATCTTACAATTTTGCATGCTTCACGACATAGCTTTTGATATTTTTCTTTAAGTGATGTCGAATGTTGCCCAGCACCTAAAACAATAGCGAAATAACATCTCCATATGATGTGTAACAATATCAATTTTACAAACTTTATATGTGATTATATTTACCCACGTGTACAGCAATAAATCCTTGCTTAACGTTATTCATGTGTGAAACTAAACGTCGGGACTTTTCACTTGCGAAATAAATCTCCGTATACGCATGTATCTTTTACACGCAGAAAACCAGTAGAGAAATACTGACCCAGATTAATCATAACAATAATAACAGCGTTGTGATGAAAATGCAAAATAATAAAACGAGCAAACTAATTAAACTTACGTCTCATAAAACATAAAAACAGAAAAAACTAAAAAAACAAAACTAACTTGAGTTTTAACACATTATGATAAATCATACACAAACAATTATAATCGATCATTAACTGACGCTTTATAATACCGCTACTTATCAGAATTTTGTTGTAGTGATATAAACACACAAACATAAATTCCGTACAAATATACCAGATTTATGTTTATTTACAAAAGTGACAACTGGCGGCGACAAAGCTCATCAAGTTATTGCGAAAATCATATCCACAAAGATTGTCGATAAGTAAGCTTCAGTTGATTATACAGTTTGATCTTACAGTTTTTTTCTTTACTAGCACAACACAAGCGCGCGCTACGCGCACGCTATTGTTATTTTTATTTAACGTGTTGTCAGTGAACACAACCTGTTACCGCGATGACAAATAGTATATACGTCTTATAAACCATATATATAATACACATATGAGAAATGTCAGAAATGACGCATGAAAATCAAACTCAAAAAATAGTGAGAGAGAGAAGTGGAAAAACAACACGTCATATATATAATACACATACATACGCATATATGTATATATACCGTAATCACGCAACCGAGGTCATTGACCCCGCCCAGGTCGCGCGGCCGCGGTCAGTGACCTCCCCCCCCACCAAGGCCGCGCGACCGAGGTCAGTGACCTCCCCCCCCACCAAGGCCGCGCGACCGAGGTCAGTGACCTCCCCCCCCACCAAGGCCGCGCGACCGAGGTCAGTGACCTCCCCCCCCACCAAGGCCGCGCGGCCGAGGTCAGTGCCCCGCCAAGGCCGCGCGGCCGAGGTCAGTGACCCCGCCAAGGCCGCGCGGCCGAGGTCGGTGACCCCGCCAAAGTCGCGCGGCGGAGGTCAGTGACATTACTGTAGTATGTATATAATACATATAATTACAATATAAAGTATAATATTATAAATATATAATAAATTATATGTATAATATGTATTATTTAATGTTATATATAATATAAATTACAGTCACGTTATTTTTACGTGTTATTTGTCTCTTTCCTGTCACGTGACTTTAGTTACGTTTTTAATTTTTTCTACATATACGACGACCTGTCTCAAAATCGCTTTTCATTAATTACTCTCTCGATCTTACCGATTCGATTCGACTCGTTAATATTGGATTTTATTCACGTGTCTTCGAAAACGTGACTAAAGGAAAAACAGGACTGGAAGAAGAGTAAAAACAACACGTGATTAAAGTTTATACGTGATGTTTATTACGTGACTTTACTGTTCGATTTTTTTCAACTCGACACTTGGACTTGCGCACATAGCACGGAATAGAATCATGTCCACGTTAGAACATAATGTACGTACCGACAAGTCGTTCGTGGACATAAATATGTAGTTGCCAATGTGCGCCACCCATGGACATTGCGCTGGCTTACAAAACGGAAAAACGATTGCACATTCTCTTATGAGGCCGCTCTTGTCAGTCTTCTCTCTGCTGCTTGCAAATATATCTACATAGAGAATGGCGTATGGACTAGCTCTAATCGGTCCAATAGCCATACACGCACCAAACTATCTGCATAAAATGTGGTACGAACCACTCGATTTGACAAAAATGAAAATTTGCTGTTATTTTTCCAGAGCGTCTAATTGTTTTTTATTATTTTTTTTTTTTAATTCAACAACCGGACCTTCAGAGCTCGAGTTAACTGAAATCGATACAGAGGACGCTTGAATCGTTTTGGAGAAATTCGCGGGAATGGTCATTCCCGTATTTTTTTATATTGATTTGTGTACGAGCCGCTCGGAGTAAACTTAACCTTATTGTCAGTGCGCGTACATTTACTGTTAGTGAGATCCTGTTTCCGTCGAATAATAATTACTCACAATTGGCGATGCCATAACGGAATGATACTTTTCTAATTGTAAATCTTTCAGGTAATTTATTTTCGTACAAATGTTTCGCGAACAATTCGCGAAAGTTTTCACCGAGAACACTTTTGACAGAACTTTAAGAACTTTAGATATTGATATTCGCTTTCTGATCGTTTATTTTCTTGTTAGATCTAATGTTGCTTGAATTTTAGGATTCTGCAGTGAAAAATTTGGTACAAGCGTGCACGTAATGTCATTATTATTTATAGACATGTATTATTTATAGACATTTTATATGTGTTTGATACAAGGTAAAAACGAAGTATAAAAAAGAACAAAAATGTAGATATTGACTTTAATATTTATAGTTTGTCACATGTGAAGCTTTACTGCGTAAATTTTTTTGTCTGTAATAGACACAATAAAGAGAGAATTGTATCTACATTTTGATATATATTAGATTTAGTTACATGTTAAAGACGCATGTAACAGAGAAATTTATTGATTTTTAGATGCGGTTGTTTTACTAAAAAAATGCAAATGTGATTAAGTATTTTGAAACTATTGGATGGACAAACATATGTGTGTCAAAAATGACAATGATATTCGATTTTCTGAAGAAGCTCCTTGGATGGGTGGATGAAGGATCTAAAAAACGTAAACTTGAAACAGACACCTACAGCTCCGATGAGGAAGAATACAGGACCCCAAAGAAATTCAAAAGCAACTACAATACTTGTTGGCAGTCTAACAAGATAATTACACTTAACAATGTACCTAATGCCAGACAAATGGCGAAATCTACGTTAGATAAAAGTAGCACATCCAGGAAATCTATGTTGGATGGTAGCAGTGCGTCAAGAAAATCCACGATGACTTTCAACGCATCAAGACCCATTTCGTCAGTTGTTAGTGACAGAACAAGATTCTTAATGAATGTCACCATGCCAGTACCATCTGCAGATAATAGCAAACCGAAAACAAAATTGCCTATTCCAGTTGTTCCGACAAATTCTTTGCGCGACAAGCTATCGGCTAGAGCTGTCATGAAACCAGACTTTATATCGCAGGTCGCCAAGAGATACGACCAGCGGATTGAGCAGCGGCACAAAGAAGCCGAAGAATTGAAGAAGCTCACATCTGTTCTGTCAAAGCACAACAGAATTGTGCGAGAGAATGCTCTGGGAGAACAGCTGGCGCGTTCTATGAAACTGTGCCTGACCATTGTAGATGACAGGGAAGAGCCAGAAGAACCAGCTTTACCAAAATTGACCAATGACATGGTACAGGAGATAAGAAGCGCCCTCGTACCTTCTCCACCTAACGAGATACTTGCGGAAGGTTTTGGTCTCCGAATCACACGAAAGGACCTTCACACATTGTCTGGTTTAAATTGGCTGAACGACGAAGTCATAAACTTTTACATGAATCTGTTAATCGCCAGAGGTGCCGGTTCGGACAAATATCCAAAAGTACACGCGATGAACACATTCTTTTACCCTAAATTGCTCTCGGGCGGTCACTCGTCTCTGAAACGATGGACGAGAAAAGTTGATATATTCGCGCAGGATCTCGTCGTCATACCCGTACATCTCGACATACACTGGTGCATGTCGATAGTAGACTTCCGTGATAAAACGATCACTTATTACGACAGCATGGGTGGCAACAATTCCAAGTGTCTGGCCGCGTTGAAGACTTACCTGCAGGACGAAAGTCTAGACAAGAAGAAACAACCGTACGACATGAGCAACTGGACGCTGCAGTGCGCCAAGAACATTCCACAGCAGATGAATGGGAGCGACTGCGGTGTGTTCTCCTGCATGTTCGCCGAGTACGTATGTGCGAACAAGAAGTTGTCATTCACACAGGAAGACATGCCGTATTTTAGAAACAAAATGGTTTACGAAATACTGAAGAGTAAACTCTTGTAAAAAGGAAAAAACAAAAAACAGAAAACGAAAAAACCACAACATCACTGAAAAAAAAACAAGTGATCGTATAGAAATATTTTGTCTAAGATCGTTTCGTAAATAACAAAAAAATTACAATTAACTCCCATATTAATTTATATAAGGTAAATGACCCAGTCGTTGTCAACGTAAGGGAAATGTGCTGTAAACTATTGAAAGTTAATAGAAAATGAAGATTTTTTTTTCTAATGTGTAATTTACCTATTTAATAATGTAATAAAGCCAAAACGAATTCATTTTTTTCGTTCAGATATTAAATAAATATCTAAAGAAAAAAAAACGACAGACCCAGTAGTTGTCAATGACGTCACGGCTTGGAGCAGTAGTTGATAACGGTTGGACCCAGTAGTTAATAATCGCTACCGAGATAAAAAATGAATTAATTTAACTACTTTAAAGCTAAAGATAGTGAAAAAAAGGAATAAGGAATGTGTTATCATATTTTGAACTTTATTCAGCAATTACTCAAGGCTACAATGATTGTATTAGATAAGTAAGGTTATAAATAAAAATAAATACTACGAGCAAGAGTTCACCAGTTCACTTAATATACTACACAACAAAATAATAAATTATTATTGCAATCACATGACTAAAAGAATAATAAATTAATTAACAATTTTCAAAGGTTTTCTTTTTTCATTATTTAATTTGAAATTTTTTATATTCAAATTTAGCGATTCAATTTTTCTCTTTAATTGTTGCTGCTGATTTTGGTCACTTCGAATGGAGTCATTGAAATTGTTGATTTGCAGTTTTGCTTCGTCCTCAGAAAACTCACTCTGCTTATTTTTTAAATTCAAAAGTAATAACTTTAATTCGGCCTTATTTTTTGTGATTTTAGCATTTAAAAGACATATTTCTTTTTGACAATCGTTTTTGTCAGACCTTAAATTCTTCAAGTTTTTTCTTCAAACTCCTTTTTTATTGTAAGATTTTCTTCTTTGATTTTTTTTCTTTCAGCTTTTTCCAAATTATCTTGTGCTTTTTGTTTTTCTTTCAAATCATGATAACATCTCCATTCCAGACTTGTGGCTGTAGCTGGTAATTTTTCTTTTTTTACTTTAGTCTTTTTTTTTGTTCTCATTACTTATTGGTTTAAAAAATAATCAGTGAAATGTTCCTCAACCACAACTTGATTTGATATAAGCTAGGTTAGGTTATTGTTTTGATTATTTTGACACGCTTTTTCATTAATCAGGCATTTTTATACAATGTTTTCACTAAATTTTAGATAAAACACGACATTACATGTTTATAAAACATAAATTAATGAAAAGTAAGATTAAACTCAATAGTTGTCAGGTACTAACAACTACTGCTCCCGAAGTACATAAGCGGACCCAGTAGTTAATAGTGAATTTAAACTTATTTTACATAATTAATTCTTATTTTTACCTTTTTTTCCTTCCCCATTGTGACGAAAACTAATAATTTAACTCGATGAAAGTCTCCAAAAGTTTCACTGAATTTCTTAACATCAATTTCTCCACATCTGGTCGCTTAGCGATGACGCTAAGTAACAGCAGCCGAGGGCTACATTCAGTGACGTACACTTCATAATTATTATTTTCCTTACTATATTTTATAATTTACACGAGTTTTTTGGCAAACAAATTGAAAATACATCACTATTTTTATTGGAAAAAATTTTTTTAGAGCCTTTTATACTTCTTATAATTGTGAATTATTGATTTTTTATTCATTGACAACTACTGGGTCGTTGACAACGACTGGGTCATTTACCTTACTAACTATTTGCTTACGAAAAAAATAAATGAATTTAATGAATAGTTTCTATTGTAGAAGATACTGTGCATTATTTTTGAGCCTTCTTATTAAACTGTGTAATTTCGATCGATAGTCGTCTGATGACGTGACATCGCGCGCGCGTTTAATAATATACAATATATTATATTAAAAAAAAAAAAAAAAAAAAGAATAAAACATTGTAAATGTCATTGTCTCTTGTAAACTATGTTCTGTACTACCTCTTTTCTGAGAAATTTATATATATATATATATTTTGTAAATATATTTCTTTACATTTTCTTTAACACAATTGGCGTTCTATTTATTAATGACTAATATTTTTGATGAATTTTTTGATTATCCCATCATTTGACTTGAATTTTTTTTTTCACTCTTTCGATATCTTGGTCTACCACCTTCCGGCCGTAGATACGTCTATGGTTCCGTGGACACGTGGTAAAAGTTAGAAGTGCGTGGGCACAGATGTCATAGTGAGCGCAGTGAGGGAGAGGGCACTTTTGACAGGTCGATTTGTGTGTAAACGTTTTTCCACCGAAGCGCACCGGAACTGAAATAATTGTGTATACATTTTGTTAATAAATTATACAAATAAATTGTGTGAATTTGTTAAATAAAAAAAATCCCATAAAATTCGCACGCGTCCGTTCGTTCACGATCATAGCGTAGACGTAAACTTCGCGTCTCAAAAATCGTTTAACCTATTTTGTGGTTTTAATTCACGCCGCATTTTTAATTAGTAAAAAAAATGACAACTTACAACGTGATCACGACCGATTTCGTGAATCTGTCGATCACGAACTCGGCTCGGGAATCGTGTTACGTCGAGCGTCGATTTCAAAAAAGCATCACTATTGACGAATTCAAGGTAAGGGATTGTCTTATCTCTATCGGTTTTCTTCCGTCGGAGATCGGTCTTGAAACGCACAGCACCGTTCGATTTGTCTTCACGATACGAAAATTGCAGGGCAAATTGGAACTTCTCACGGGTGGCAATTCGGCCACAATGACGGTCGAGGTCTATGATAAAAACGACAAGCTCGTTTGCAAGCTGACGGAAGGACAGCGTCTCTTGGGATCATATCCAATCGACGACGGCATGAGGATACACGTGAGTTAGCTGTGTGTTGCGCGAAGTGAAATCTCACTTGGCTGAAGCTAATTCGAATAATGAAAAGTACACAGAAATGTAAGTAAAAATGTGGCTGTCGCCAAATTTTCAGGTCATTGACAACTTCTCGTGCACCGCGGAGGACATAAATGTGAAAAAGTTTGAAATATCCGAGGAAGAATATGCTAAGAAAACAGGTATATGAGTGTCTCGTATGTTTGCTTTTAATCAATTTGTAGAGAGATTCTCTATTAGTGTGTAATTTGTGTAGATACTGTTAAGGCATTTTTGGAAAAGAACAAGTTAGGCAAATACAATGAGGAAGAAATGAGGAGAAGAGCGGAGGAAAAGAAACGAGAGGAAGAGACGGAGGAAGAGATGGCCAGATTGTGCAAGGTCGGAGATCGCTGCGAAGTGTCCGTTCCGAATCAACCGAAGCGAAGAGCCACTATTTTGTATATCGGTTGGTAGAGAGAATTTTGTTAATTCATTACACGCGAAACGCGTGTTTCTCTGACGTTTCTTTAAATGTTGTTTGTCATTGTCAGGTAAAACCGAGTTTAAAGAAGGCTGCTGGATCGGTGTCAAGTACGACGAACCTCTCGGCAAGAATGACGGCAGGTAAAATGTTCGGCCTTGATTTTTCATCTCACACCGAGAAATTCTGTAAAATTAAACATTTGTGTATTTCGTCGACAGTGTTGGTGGCAAAAGATACTTCGAATGCGCACCGAAGTACGGCGGATTCGTGAAACCGACGCACGTGAAGGTTGGAGATTTCCCCGAAGAAAACTTCGACTTAAACGAAGAACTGTAAAAAAAAGAAAAAAAAGAAAAGAAAAGAAAAGAAAAAAAAAAAAAAAAACCTAATTGGCCATGTAGTAAAGAAGTAATAAATATAAAAAAATACTATCATTATATTCTAAATTATAAACATTTTAATATTAATTAAGTTTTTCTGCTCCGAATAAAAGTAATATTATAGTATTTAAGAAGCTCAAAAACTTATTGTTATACAATAACCATTGACCAACTGGCCAATCACTGTTTTTAAGGTTATGAAAACCATATGACAGTCATTGGCCTCTTATTTTGAGTTATAGATACAAATGTAAGTAGGTTTGTTAGTTTTTAATGTGTTATAAATAAAATATTCATTCCTATATTTTCATAAGTCA
>NW_018020658.1:277668-355789 GCF_002006095.1 Pseudomyrmex gracilis
CAAATTTTCTAATAAATTTATTAGTTTATTTGCGATTGTTATAGTTTGTTTGAGCTAGTAGTACTGAAGATTTACTTCAAGTTATTAAATTTAATTTTATAATTTACTCTATATAGCGCAGTTTTCCTTAAGTGGCCAATCACTGTATCTCTTACCCCTATAATTTTTCTTACTAAACATCTTTTTTTTTTTTAATTAAGAAAACATCGAATACAAAGAATAACTTTGTATAACATAATTGTTAAATTACATAAATAGAAAGTCCGTGAGTAAAACTTTAGTATTTTCTTCGTTTTATTATGTCGGGTCGCCAGTCGACTGGATGTGTTTCTTCCGTCTGAAAAAATCCAAATACAGAACTGTTAGTGTGCGAGAAACTTTTGGCGATAAAATTGCCAAAATATATACCACTAGGAGATAACATTCACTGAACATTGATGTGATTAGAAGATTTCACTTACAGCGGTTTCGTCTTCTTTGTAGACCTTTATGGTCTTGTCTGCTTCGGTGGTGATCATGCGAGTGCCCGACATGTCAAATGTGATACTGAACACCCCAGCCTCGCTGTCCATCGAACCGGGTTGAACCTGCGCCTGAAGCCGTTGAAAATTGTATCCCGTTCTCCAGTCCCAGAGGTGCATAGTACCGTTGTCAGCGCCGGAGACTAAAACCCCGTCCTCGTTCACAGCCAAGCAGTTCACTATGGCATTGTGACCGGATAAATTCTGAATGAATTTCCCTTCCGGACATTTCCACTGCTTGATATTGTCTGGAGACGCCGAGGCGAACATGTATAAGGACGGATGGAATGTCAGGGCTCGAACGCTCTTCTTGTGATTCGTCAGTGTGGCGATCGATTTTCCGGCAGCCAAATCCCACAAGCGAATTGTGCAGTCATGGCTGCCAGTGATGATTTGGGGTTCTGCGGATTGACATATGCAACTGGCCACTGTGTTGGTATGGCCAACAAGCGTGTGGACATTCGCTTTTGTGCGCATGTCCCACACACGTCCCGTAGAATCGCGTCCCGCTGTCACGAGAACGTCTATACTGGGATGCAACGCCAGAGAGTATACAGCAGATAAATGCCCGTGGTAATGTCTGATTACTTTATTATACTCGAGATCCCAACACTTGACCTGTCTATCCTCGCCGCAAGAGAACAAGTAGGGATGTCTTTTGGAAAACGCCAGACCGCGGACGCTGCTTATGTGACCAGTCAACGAAACTTTCAATTTACCGCTTGCAAGGTCCCATATCTACAATTACAAAAAGGAACTACATATAAAGCTTGTGTAAAAATTGTATTACCTTGTTCTATACAAATTTATATTATAAACAACTGAACTATAGGCTATATGAATATAAATGTTATACTGAATGAACATAAATTCACAAAAATTGGAGACTTACTTTAATTACTCTGTCAGCTGAGCCGGTAGCAAACCATTCATTTCCAGGCTCAATAGCACAACACCTTACCCATCCCAGATGACCGCTAATAACTCTGTACAACTTCCAAGGTGCATGCCACTTGGGTTTTGCCATTGAGGGTATTTTCTTTTGCGGTATTGTTAGCGCGCTATTGGTTATATTATCTACTTTTTTTGTGTTCTGTATATGTGATACTACAACCGCTCCTGCATTCACTCCAAAAGTTTCATCTCCAGGTGGTGGAGGATCCGCTTTGTTTTCTTGATGATTTTTGGCCATCAAGGCGTTATTTTGTTTCACCTGTTCTAATACTGGACCGTAACAATCCTTTGCCTTGATGGACTTTTTTATTTGTTGCCTGAAAAGAGCCAATACTTGTGTACCTTACTTCGTGTCAGCCCACTTTGAAGTATTTTCTGACAATGGGTGCGTTCAGACAACTCAATGGTTGAGAGATCATCACTTATGATAGGACTATTCTTCAAAATCTACTGCGGTTCCAAAAATATGATCCAATCAGAAGTGATTATCTCTCAACTGTTGTGCAACTGTCGAGTTGTCTGAACGCACTCAATTTCACCAAGTATATATCTATTACATATCGTTGAAGATAAATAAATTCGGAGCAGCACAATTTTGAGATACTTACAATGCAGGATTCACTGGTGGTAAGATTCCTTGATTCAACAGAAACATGTCGTGTGTTCGTTTTAAAGATCGAAACACTAATGTGTGTACCGAATGTCTTTGAACGTCCTGAAACAGATTAAGTGTTAATTGTGCCGCTCATCTATAATAACAAAATTAATATATTATATTATAATAAAGAAAATATATACTTACTGCCATGTTGTTATTTGGACAATCAAATACGAATCTTAAGAAATATACTTTTCACTTCACCAGAAGTTGAGATGTGAACCAGAGAGAAACTTGAGAGCGGCCATCCTATTGAAATTTTTTACGACGGTTTCAACCGTTGGTTTTAGCCGTATTTCCACAAAAGTGGAACTCAAAGGCCGTTCTACATTAAACGCAAGTATCTGATCTCGTGGAATTGACCAATTGCAGAGTCAAATCAGCCAATCAACCAACGTGATTGAAAGTTCCTAAATCGGAGTCACCAATCTCAGAGAGAAAAAGTCCTAGGATTTAAATCCGTCCCCACATGAAAATTGAGAGAAGGGAAAAAAAAAGTTTCCAACAAGGAGGTAACCAATCAGAATTTACTCCCATTTTAAATCGCAAGAGTAGAAAATAGTGAATATCGAATTATCAACAACACACAAGGTAAATAATCGCTTGTCGTTTATTAATCGTTCAATTGTGAGCTAAAACAATCAGTGAATGATCTAAAGAACAAAACGTCGCAAAAACCTACAAATTTCTTTTGCTGAGTTGATCATTCGTGCGATCTCTCGTTGTGCGTTGCTTAAATGAGAGCATCATCAATTCTCGGATGCCGATCCTATATACATATATACATGCGTTAATATGAGCAGCTAGCACGGGACGTTCGCCAATCGAGTCGAATCGTTAATTCGTCGCAACGTCGCCGACTTTGTCATCGACACGAGGTCGCCGACGTGGAGACGACGACGACGACACGGAAGCACGCCGATCGTCCTCGCGGATGAGCGTCGACATCGTGCGGCGGTCGCGTTGCATACGTGGCAGAGATCGCGCACCAATCAGGATCGTCACCGGGCGATAGGCGTGGCTTGCGGCGCCTAGCACTAGTCTCGCTCCATGTCCGGTCGCCATAGTGCTCCGAGGATCCCGTGCGTGTGTATGTGCGCCACTCGGCTATCTGTCGTGTGCACGTTCTCCCGTTTCCCGTGATAGCTGTGTGCGGAAGAGTCGTGGCGCGCCTGAGAAATTCCGCGTTCCATTCTCAATTCTGCGTTTCGTCGACGCGTCCTGGGATATTCATCGCCACGTGAAGTAAACACGCTCGGGTAAGTGGTCGGGGACCTGGTACGCGACTGCATGCCGGTGTGTGCCGTAACACACCGTTAAACGTGTCCGACCTGCGCCACCGGTTTTTCCTCGTCGCGCGCCACAGTTGATCGCGCAGATCTCCGAGATGTGTCGATGACCAGGCGGTGTGTCACCCATATGTCATCGCGTCGTCGCTAGGAATTTGGCGTCGATATCTGCCGGAATTTGAGCAATTTGCCTGCAAACGACCTTCCCGTTTCCTTTGGCTTATCTTCATTTGTTTGCGCTTGGTCATCTTGAAACACGTACACGTTGCACAGTTTCTCACCGTTATTCGGCTGTTTTCTGGACCGCACACACTGTCGGGATTCTTCGTCGCATCTGCCACTCCAACATGTTATCTCGTGAAAAAATGTTTGCGATTATTTTGTCTCTTGTCGTATCTACTCGCATAATTCTTTTATTTTTTTTTCTCTTTTAATTTGCTCTCAAAATTTTAACTCAAAGAGAAAGCAAAAAAAAAAGAGAGATAAAGAGAAAAGGGAGAGAGTAGTATGAGACTTGCCGAAGTATGTATAATGTTATCTTTGCGATAACAGTGTGTTCAAAAGTCTGTTATCTTTCAGATAAATATTTATTAAGGGTCTTTTTTCTCTCTTTTTCTAGTTTACGATGAGAAATTAAAATTGTAATATATATTCAAGTGTGTAAATAAAATTACAAAAATATACAAAAATCATTTTACAAGATGTTCAGCTATTAATTCTGATGTGTATAAATCATAAGAAAATTTTATTCGTCACAGTGTTTACATTGTATAGTGTTTGACTTTTAGTTTTGTTTTTGTTTTTGTTTTGTTTTTTTTTTTTTTTAAACTAACTTACTTTATATAGTTTATTAATGCTGAAGATAATTGTTTTGTAGATAAGACAGCCAAAAAGATGGATGTTCAGACAGGACTTATATGCATTGGGATTGTTGTCATCTCAGCTGCTGCCATCTTATGTATATCAGTGTTTAGTATAAGAGAAACATCTTACGAGGAAGCAATTGCAGAACAGAGAAAACTTCCTGATGATCTTCTATCAAGTATGTTAATTTTTTCAAAATCCTCATCTGGAAATCTAAATGTTTGTTTTTATAAAATGTGTCTTTTGATCAATTTTTCTTATTTCATTCGCAGATAAAAAGGATAAAAATAAAGAAAAGAAACACAAGAATAAGGCTGGGAAAAAAGTGAAGGAGAAGAAAGAAGAGAAGGAGGATAAAGAAGATAAAGATGAAAAACCAGATCATGTGCAATTCGAAGAGACTCCTCAAATATTGCCTCCTGAACCACCAGTGCAGGTGAGCCTGTGTTTTGTCATTTTTCTGTATCATTTATTATCAAGAGCAACTTTATTATAAAAATTTTAAAAATCACTAGGTAAACAGCACAGTTTCAATTACTTGTTAAATTTATATATACATACGTATATATTTGATAGTACGCTTTTTATAGAGTATATTTACACAGGTACATCATATTTACATTTGGTATAATTATACATTATTCGCTTAAAAATACGGGAGTCACAAATAAAGTTATCTCTGTGCACTATTTAAGAACTTTTCATGTTTCATGCATGAAATATAATAACCTAGATGACATACAATATGGCATATCATTGTATCTACATAGTATTAAGAGAGATTTAACAACAAAGTGCGTCATATTTTTGTTCTCATTGTCACGTAATTCAAAAGGGACACACATTTTATACGTAGAATTGTAAGTTTTTATGCGCTTTATATAATAATGGGCATTACAGTGAGTAACTTAACAGACTGAGCAACTTACAGTAATAGAATCCTCTCTCTTACGAGAAAACGTTGTTTTACATTACTTTATATATAAATTAATACTCTGATTTTTTTTGTAGGAAATGCTCTGTATTTTTTTAAAGGAAATTTATGGATTTGTTATGAAGTTAATGCCACTTTTAATGTTGTGTTTTACTGTCTCTCTTTCATTTGTTTTATTATTACTGAATTGCATTTAGCTGAACGTGGCCACTTTTAACTTTTATTTCAGTGATTACTTTTGTGTTTTTTTTTGTTTTTTTGTTTTTTTTTTTTTGTTTTTTGTAACCAAATTTTCTCTTTGACATATTTTCTTCTATACTGTACTTTGTTTTATAACTTGATTAAACAAATTTATGTAGAGTGTACATAAACAATGTCTTGGTAAGTTTTACTACGGATATTAGTGAAGATTATTTATTATATTGCATGGATAAAATAATTTGTTTTTATAAGAATAACGTACTGTAAGTATAGCGTGTTGCATTTAGAAATGTTAATTTGCACAAATCTTCAGAGATATGTATATGTATATTGAGAATAGTTTTTAAGTAATTAGAAAAAATTACACAAAAACGTTAATTAATTATATAATATTAACATTATCGCTTCATTATATTTCTTACGTACACATTTCGTTGATAAATAACTCTAGAAGTTTAAGATTATTTTCTAAAAATAACTTCATCACATCCAACATTTCATTGATATTGCTTTATTTTTTTGAACTACTTTATCATTCAGATTGTGAGCCAGACATGAAGAACACAGTTTTTTACATGTTGACAAGATTGAATATTTGCTCTAAATTTTCAATAATGTTTAATGATGCATAAAAGATATTTTATTTAAAGAAAAAGAATAGTACTTTTACATTTTTTTTGTAATATTTTTTCAAATCTCCAAAAAATAATCTTTCTTATGAAAAAAAAAAATTATATAAAGTCACTAAAAATTATATAATAAACTTGTAAATTCCAGGTTTAAATGCTCAACAAGAGGACAAAATAAACATAATAATAAGGTGAAAAAATAAATTGCTCACAATATAATCTGTCAGTGATTATATGTATATTAGCTTTTTTTATGAGTACTAAAATTTATACGTAATTGCATATTTGCATTTTGTGGTACTATATATATATATATGATATGATATTTGACAAATCTATTTAAAAACCTTTTTTGTATTATTTAAATTATATCATTGTGTGTATGTAATACACACACATTAAAATCTTAGTGAGTTTATATTGCAAGTATATGCCCATTATTGTATAATGTAACATAGAATTTCGAGCATGCTGCTTGAGATATTTCTTGTCACTCTCTTTTCGATCAAAATAATATGGGAACATTGTACATCTGCATTAAAATCTTAGGAGAGTAACAAAGGCAATAAGAAGAAAGGGAAACTTGAAAAGATAAAACCAATCCTCATAAATAAAGATGAGCCATTAGTCTTTGTGAGTGAATCAAGTTCCTCGCAACCTCCCTTGGCAGAGGCTAACCATTTTGACCTCACTCATCCAAAGGATGACTTTGAACTCGTACGGAGTCATAGTGTGAGTGATTGTCTATTTACAGAATATCTCGCGCGCAACGCGCATTGGTTTTGCAAACGGAGAGTTTGAAAAATTTGCACTTAAGAGCGAAACAACAGAAGTGTTTTTTTTTGTAAGATTGCTATTGTACCTTTTACTAACTACATATCACTGACAAATCCCACTTTTTTGTTTTATTAATCTGCACGTATTTTCGACTAACCAAGTGATACATAACTAACAAAAATAATACGAATATATTGTATGTTTCATATTTTCTTGAGAGTTTCTTTGTGTGTAAATTCTCTTGGATGCGGTAAAATAATAATGATGATAATAATAATAATAATAATAGTAATAATAATAATAATAGTTTATCCATTATACAATAGAAAGAGAATCTTCAACAGACTGCTCATGCGGAAACGGTGGAGAAAGTTAACAAATCACCAAAGGATACTCCAACCAAAACGAAGAAACATAATAAAGATGTGAAAAAGAAAGATGAAAGCTCTAAAGAGGAGAAGCAAGACGCCAATATTCACACGAATGCGTCTTCTACCAATAAGGAAGTTGCGAAAGAAGCAAAGGAGCAGCAGAAGGAAACACCGGTCAAAGAAGTAAAAGAAGTCGCCAAGGAAGTTACGATTCCGCAGTTATCAAACAAGGAGTCTAAAAAAATGAAGAAAAAGAACGATCTGGTATCTCAGATTGGTAAGTTTTTAATATCTTCTTTTTATCTTTTGACGTATCTGTAACTTCAGATCTAGAGGTAAGCAATTTCCAGCGTACGTTTAGGTCAAACATACTCGATGATTTTTCCTCTTCACGTACGTTCATTTCACTCGCACTTCGAGACCATTGCAATCGATGAGGTCGCCCCCGATTTGCATAATAAACCTATTTGTTTTTAATGAACAGTACAATATCTTGAAGATGATCTATGCGCTCGTGCACGTGTGTATGTGTGTTTCTTACCAGAAGTACAGCACAAGGAATAAAGAATAAATCAATATTGAGTGACATTACGTTCTATAGCCTGTAATTTAATTGGTCGGAAATACGACCTTATTTCCTGTATAGCTTGAATTCTTATGATAGTGTACATATGTAAACACATGTACATGTGTGTATTTTGCGTAATCTCAATATGGATTAGATATAAAATTGACACTTCGCGCATAATTATGTACAGTAATAAAAACTCGTGTTATTTTTTATACGTGTCATATATTAAACAGTGCTTTTTGCAACACAGTGCTATTTCCAACGATAGGTTTTAACAGTTAATTCTTTGTGCTCAACGTTAATAAAAAATTTTCTTCAATTTTCGCAGACTCAGATGCAGTAAACGTTGAATTATTGATGCTCTGCATTAAAAAAGCGGAGCTAAGTCGCTCTGAAATACAGATTCTTACCGATCAGCTTCTGAATAAGCAGCAAGACAATCCGGTAGAGCATTCTGAATGGACGGAAGGTCGCGCCGATCCCGTTATTAAATTGAAGAAGCAATTAGCGGAAAAGGAAAAAGCATTGATCGATGAGCACGAGGCGAGCGTCAATTTGCAAAATAAATTGAAGGAGATGAGAAATGAGTTCACCACCGAGAAATCTCGACTTACGGCGACTATCAGACAGTTAGAGGAATCGCTGAACTGTAAGATTACGGAGAATCAAACTTTGAACACCCGAATGCAACATATTCTGGAGACTCACGCCGCGGAAAAGCAAGGTTTCGCCAGACAAATCGAGCAACTGCAGACCAAAGTGAGCGAGGACACCGCCATTATCCATAAGTTGCAAGAAGATCAAGGGCAGACTCAGGGTCACCTGCAGCAGGAATTGATGGCACAGCGTAAGCAGATGGAAGTGCAGTTTGCCCAAATACGCGACAATGAAAACGCGTTGAAGGTTCAGCTGACCCAGAAGCACGTGGAGGTGCAGGAATTGCAAAATGAATTACAGGCAACTGTCGATAGTAGCGCCACAGAAATGGAGATGATGCGCCAGCAAATGGGAATGATGCAGACTCAATTGGTGCATACCGAATCACAATTACAGCACTTCAAAGAAACGAACGATCAGCTGCAAGACATAGCTAGACAACTTGAGGTAAGAATTACAATTTTTCTTGTTGATGCCAACAGTAAATGTTGATTGAAACTCACTTTTTATAGTATTAGTGCTAAGTTTCTGGTAATTTTTTTTAGGACTCTCGTCGTATACAGGCGGATTTGGAACATCGTTTGAAAAATGGACATCGACACGAGCAGGAGTTGCAGAAGCAACTGAACTCGTTGCAAGCTGAATTAAACGTTTCAAAGAGTGAGGCTCATGAAGCTGCCACTTTGAAAGCGGAACTCGGTAAAACTCAAGCCGAACTGATGAAGTTGAAGTCGGAGTTGTCGGTCTCGATAAACGAAGCTAAGTCGGAAGCAGCCGAAATTACAGCCCTGAAAACCACACTGACCAACAAGGACGAGGAATTGAAGAAGTTTCACGATCTACTTAATGTCGTGCAAAACGATCTCCAGCAATCTACCGCTCACGTGACACTTATGGAATCCAAACTAAAGTCTGTACAAATGGAATTGGACGGAGCGAAGAACGATTACGAGAAAGCGGAGCGTAATCTGAAAGAGACGAAGAACGAGACGAACAAATATCAAAGCGAAGTGCAAACATTGCAAGAAACACTAGCGGCTACACAAGCGGAATTAGCTAAGGCTCGTACTCAGATCAGACAATCAAACGAAATAGCAGCCGAGTTGAAAGCTTTACAAAGTTTAGTAGCGGCCAATGAACTACAGAATAACGAAAGCAAATCGATAGAAGCGCAAATTGAATCCATGAAAACTTTCTTGCAAGAAGAGAACGATAGATTAGGTATAGAGGTTGCGAGGAAGAGAGAAATTTTAGAGAAACATAAAGAGCAAGACATCAATGCAGATGTGTTACCTGTAGCAAATGAAAATTTATCTAAAGAACTGGCGACTTTATCGGAGACATTAGCACGCAAAGAGGAAGAGCTCAAGAACGTAGACGAACGGTTACATCGAATGGAAAGTGAGGCGAAGAAATGTCAACGTCTCGTTGTAGAGCTGCAAGAAGCTTTAGAAGTCCAGAAGTCCAAAAATAATGTGAGTGTGCATTTTTATCGATCTGAAATCTTTTCTCACGGCTTAAGTTGATAGAATGAGATCAATAGAAATTGCTTTTTCACGTGACATTTTTGTTGTTTTCGTCACTTTGTTGTTTCCATCACTCAAATTCTCTTGTCGCAAAAAATTCATATATACTTCCATACAATGTTCATCGCATCATTCGCGAACAACGCGTAAACTGACAAATGTGCTTAGAGCGAAAGCTTATTTGTTCTTTCTTCGTGTTCTGCGTCGCAGGATTTACGCTCAAAGAACTGGAAAGCGATGGAAGCTCTTGATGCTGCTGAATCGCGTGCCAAATTGAGTAATGAAAAGAATGAAGTAATTTTGTGTTATACCATTATTATAAAGTACAATATTTTTTAACTAAAATATCTTACGCAAAAATTATCTGTTTATCTTTTGAAAAAGCAGACGACAACGCAAAAAGTCAAAGAGCAGCAGGAAGAGATAACTAAAACCCTTCTGCAGAGGATATTCCCAGAGATTAAGGTTTCCGATAAAACGTACGAACAGTGGCTCAAAACTTTCGAGAGTGAAGTATGTGTTGTTTTGAATAAATTAAAGCAAGAGAATCAGTCAACTACAGATTTAGAGAACCAAAACAAGAGTCTACAAGACATGGTTACACATTACAAAAAGATTATCTTCGACACGGTAAGTTTTTCATTGAATTTTACAATTTTTTATTTATTTATTTATTTTTTTTTAATCGAATTGTGCTTCGAAAAAGCAACGTGTCTAACTGTTATTAATTGTGTTGCTTTTGTCTTGTTTTTTTAGGAAACTATGCTTACTAAACTTCAAAACCAAATAGAATCTGAGGAAACAAGTTGGCAGTCACTACTTCAGCAGAAAGATAGCGAAATAGCGAATCTTAGAGTAGAATTTAACACATTGCAAACTAAACTATCATCGAGCGAAGAGGTAGGAGTTGGAAAATTCGTCGTTCTAAACAGTGATGAAGATTTTTCTTAGCTGATATAGAAATTTATATAAGTTTTGTCTGACATTTTTTGCTTTTTTGTTCTAGTTGAAACAGAAGGTGAAGGAATTGGAAAGTCGATTGGAGCAGAATAGTGCCGAAATATCACATGTGGCCTCGTTAAAAACTAATTCATCCTTTAAGGAATTGGACAGCAAAGACCTCGCCGCTTTAGAGCAATTACAAGAAGTAAGACATCTTGTTGCTACTTTGTGTAGATTTATTTTTATTATAAGAACACTCTTCACATCATAATTATATGTTCAGGAAAAGGCGCGATTATCGCAGGAATTGGAAGTAGAATGCAACAAGAGGGCGACGTTGGATGCCGAGGTTACGAAACTGCGTTCTCTGGTCGAAACTAGCGAAGAGCGATTGGTATGCGAGAAAGATCTTGTTACGCAGCTACAACAGGAAGTGTCTCAACTCAAGGTATTTCTAATCGTTTTGATGTCATTCAAAAATTTTTTCTAATAAATATCGGTTTGTTGATTTCAGAACGAAATTTGTGGCGGATGTAGCAGCTCGGATCAGTCTATACTAAACGGTCCACCCACATCAGATTCTCTTCAGTCTGAGGTTAGTATCTACTAGTGAGGATTTGATTCCTTCTTTTTACCGATTTATACAGTGCCTTTTCCATTGGAAGATACTGTGCGGCTTTCGCTATGTTTAATAATAACAGAGTGTTCTGTCCTTCATTATAAAAGCATGAGATATCAATGCGATATTGCAGAATGCAATATTGCAAAATGCTGATGTTATACGACACTTTACTAATCATGAGATTCTCGTGCAAATAATTACTAATAATTACTTGTCTGATGTGATCGAACAGTGACCGTAACTTACTGTTCTTTTTGCGTGTACGTATATAACTGAGTGATCAGAAGTAACTTGGCACGTATAAATGTTTCGTATATAAATGTGAGATTGATCAAGTCACCTGAATATATTACAAAGACACGTGGTAAAATAATTTGTGGTTTGACATCTGTTTTCGTGTTTTGTCAAAATTGTGAGATGTGATAATCACTCTAGAAAAATTTCTCTCGCGGCTCGAAAGTTTTTAAATTTGTTTAATATAATACACTCGTGCAACACACTTCGTATGTAAATTTTTTATATCAACGAAACAATATCTATATATTATTGCAATTGAAAGACTAGAATATTTTCGTATGTTGACTACAAAAGTACGTACGTGTGTGTGTATGTGTGAAATAATATAATGTTCTTAAGACCGTAACATTATTTTACGTATGCTATAATATTGAAAGTAGAAAGCAATGAAAAAAAATTATTTATTTACATATTAGTGTTCACTGAGATTTTTTATAAATATTATTTAACACTCGAGAAAACAGTTACATATGTTATAGATATATTTACACATATTTGTTTGAAGATATATTATAAAATATAACGTGCAATATGTTATTGTGAATGAATTATATTCTGCAATTTTCTTCTTACATGCTGCTAATCTAAACAACACAGTGATTAATTTGCTGGTATTCCCGCAAAATGTGTTTGTGTGTGTGTGCGTGCGTGTGTATGTGTATGTGTGCACGCAAACGCGCGCACAGACAAACACATCATCTTTTTTATATACACATACATGTGTGTGTATGTATATAAAAAATGTTTTTAAATGTGTATCAATGAAGAAACAACTCTCTTGTTTCAGGTACATTTCAAAATGCATTTTAATTACGTATCTTTATTGGCATTTTGATTACTGTGTTTTTAATTGCACAAAATTGTTATAGATAGTCGATTGAAACGGCAATTTTGTAAAATGTTTGCCAAGCGTGTTTTTATTTTTGTTTTTTTTTTTCGTTTTGTTTTTTTTTTTTGGTTTTACTTTTTATCGTGATACAATTGTCGACCGAGTTGCAACTTTGAATAAATTGCCGTTTCCACAATCAATTCTATTTGTGAACAGTCAGAATAATAACGTGTCTGTGAAATGCAGTCTTCTCTAGCATCTCAAGCAATGATAGAATTAAAAAGTACTCTCAAGAATAAAGAGTTTGCTGTAAACTGTTCTATAACCAAGTCTGTCAATTTGGCCAGTCAGTCCGAACAAGCAATTGAGAACAGCTCCCTTACTACAAATCATTCCTCCAAATCCTGTCATATGACAGATCACAGACAGGCTAATGGAAAACCATTGAATGGCCAGCAACAAAATAAGAGCAAGAAAAAGAAAAAGAAAAAGGTAAACTTACAAGTCTGAGGCAGAAAAAACTCTCGTTACTGGCTCGATTTCTGTAATAGGTGCACTTCAGTTGATTATTAAAATGTGTGAAGTATATTTATTGAGGCTCAACATCACAAAGAATGGTAAAACGAGCGTTCTTTTTCGCGTTTCAACTCTTTGACATATATATCAAGTGTGTGTGTGTGTGTGTCCTGCTCTAAGTATTATACTCAAAGTAGAACAATCAAACATCTCTCGCCCTTTTCTTTTAAATAAAATTTGTTTTTTGCACAGAGACGTTCTTTGTGATGATGTTACTGAGCTCTTATTATTATTCCTTTGCTACTATATTAAAGCAATCTATTATTTCGGTAGCTTTTATATTTTTGAAGCAGTACTTTATGAGACAAATTTCTGTTGTATGTTTCCGACGTGTTGTTTTATTATTGCGCCTAATTTATTTATCAAGGCGCAATAGTAAACAAGCAAAACACGTTTCACATATTTGAGAGAGCATGTGATTTTAGTGCGATAATCATAAAAAAAAAAATTAAAAAAATGACGTAGGAGATTGATCTCTCTTAAACTTTCTATCTATGTATTTCAATTGTTTCAAAGACATTCTATCTAATGTACGCAGTATAATTTATACTTGGATTTATACACATAGAGATATATATTTGGAAAAACAATATTTATTATACATGTATAAGTTTAAACTGCCGCGAAAATAATGTTTTCAACGAATCCGAGTATGGTTATTAAAAAAAATTGCGTCATGCACTTGCAGTGTATTGCGATTTTTCCATCTCTGTATTTTCGGATTTGTCTATTTTCAGATGTCCCTACACGTTAGGAAACAAATTTATGATTTGCAATGTGAGCACTAGCGCGCGGCGACTTCTTTTTTTGTTTCTAAACGGAGTAGAATTGATTTTTGTTGACCGACTTTACATCGGCCATCCATATCTTTCCTTGCGAATCTCCTCGCAGTAGTAGTATCAATTGAGAAAGTTTTAATTTCAACAAAGTAGTCTTTGTCCCAGTGTTTGTTTATCCCGAGGTTTTGTTTGTAAAGAAACGATAAGTTCGACGGTCTCGCGAATTGTGTCACAAATTGTGCGATTGAGAAAACAAAAAAAAACAAAAAAAATTAGCCTTTGTTTAAATGCTTGCTCTGTGATCGATAACGATTTAACTGTTTTGATTGTTTCGACAGTCCACTAAGAAAACCACGGCAAAACGGCGCAGTTTCGCAGGTATGCAAAATCTTAACGATGAAGATGTTGAAATGTTACCTCTTAGCTTTTTCGAGAAATTTTTAATAGTAGACACTACCGTTTTAGAGCGATTCTCTCATACGTCAGGGTTTATCTCATTTTTTCATCATTGATAATTATGTTTTTTTTCATCGTATACATTTAATTATTCTTTGATGTTAAATTTTACATTTGTATTCACATCTCAGTGCACTACATTTTTTTTCGAAATTCATGTATTTGTGTGTATATAAGTTTGTTTTTTTTTTTTTTTTTTTATTTACTTGAAAGCGAGAAACATTCTCAGTAATGTAAAACTGTTGAGAGCTATAATATCGTTAATTTGTATTAGTTCATCTTACTAAAATTTGGGCATAGACAGTATCAGAAAGGAGAGATGTCACTTACAGAGAAAACTCCTCTTTCTTATAACATGAATATATGTAAATCTGTATATATATATAATTATTTAAGAATGTGACAAGATACTATGTGTTCGCGCAGATTTTTTGTTTATTATTATTAATTGTTTGTAGTTTTTATATGGCATTACTTTAATTATGTTTATATATGTATCAAAAACCACGTTGCACAGTGTCTATTTTTGGCTTTATATTTTAGATTTTGACATTTGACATTTTGTACATTTCGACACAAAGAAATGCAAAGAAAAACAATTACGAGTTATCTTTTTTTTTTGTTTTTTTTTTTTTATTCTCTCCGAGATTATGGTTTGCAACTCACGCGCAAAAATGGTTGTCAAATAAATCTTTATAATTATATGTGTATATAAATTACATGTATATCGACATTTTTTTACAAAAGAGAATTATACAATTAATACGAAAGTATTTTTTGATAAGTGGAAAAGATACGAATTGAAAAAAAAAATAAAAGTCGAAGTAACACAACATGGATAATATAATTAAAAACAATTATATATATACATGAAATTACCTCGCAAAAGAAATTTTTATCAGCACAAACACTGGGGTAAAGGGTACACTGCGCGAATGGCATATTTATTAATCCGATTAATTGTCAACAACACAGAGCCGACAGGCTTTTGTTTTAGTTGCTTTTCTTGTATGTACACACGTACGCTTTGTATGTTGTTTTCAATAAAAACAAAAAAAAAACAAGATTTTATATTTCTGCGAATATAATTGCAACAGAGAGGCAATGGAATATTGCAATAGAGATGATGGTGGCATAAATAAGGGTATATAAGATTATTATTTATCGATATTCCACAAGAGAGATGGCACACGTACACATATTGTACGCGTATATATGCCACTTTTTTGTAGAATCTCGAAGAAAATCGAATATAAATTATACAGGCTAAGTAGTTCTCACTGTGTTTTTATTTATTTATGTTTTCAAGTTTTATTTCTCTCCTTTTTTATGACTTTGTTTGTTAGTTGCTTCTGTATGTTTTGTCGATACACTGTTGACCAGATTATCAACTCGTCTATCGAACGTTGTGTGAAAGAACTAGAGCTTGCAACGTTCATCACTTTTTGGTGATGTTGAAATTTCTAGAATGAATTAATTTCTGTCTAGTGACAGAGACGTGTTAGTTAGTTTCTTGCATGAAACAAAGTTGGTCAACAAGGTGCTAAGTATTGCTTGTTGCTTGAACAAATTTTATCACATTATATGTGTGTGCTTCTTAACATAAGCTTGCGACAGTGATGATTTTTGAATGCTTCGAGAGTTGCTTTTGTGCTCATACAATCGATCATAGCATGCTATTTATGAGCACGTAGTTTTTTGTGTGTAGCTAAAGTTTATTACATGGATGTGTGAAAGATAACGCAAGAAAATGCGCTTTCATTGATGACGAATCAATGCGCATTTTTATGCGCAATCCTTCTCACACGGATTTTTAGTTCTGTTCTTCCTGATCCGATTTAAACAAAATTCGTGACGCGTTTCTATACGATATATTCACGTGTTACAATTATTGATTTATTCGTTCACGATGGAAGAACAAGAATTAGCGGAACATTGTTGTTTGACATGTTAGAATATCACTTATACGATTTGTGGATAAGTCTCATTCATTCTGTTCATGTACTTTTTTCAGGGTGGTTCAGGAAAAAAATAACTTCGAAAAATAAGCTACGCTAGTGCAGTCCGAGTAATCCCTGGTGGTTAAAGAAAATGAAATGAACGTGCAAATGTGAAACGCGAACACACACAGCACTACTATATATATATACATATATAGGTATAAATAGCATACTTTGCTACTCAAAAGACTAATATAAAGTGAAAATATATTACAATAATGTTTATTGTAAAAAAATATCATATTTTATTATGTGGAAGAAAAACAAATATACAATTAAAACGCGTAGCAATTAAATGGAAAAAAATTTTTAAGATAACAGGCATATGTGATGATTCTGTGTATACAATTTATATAGTCATTATAAATGACTGTACACACTGATATCTATATACACAATTGTAAAAGTTATCAAATTTTACGCATAAAGTGAATTGCCGCGATATTAATTGTTTATAGATTATCTATGATAGGCTCGTACTGATTTTATTTTCTTGTAACAAAAAAAGAGATTCAGAACAAAACAGTATACGTTTTTGCAACTCTCGGAAAAATTTTACGTCACATTTGTTCGTGTTTTCCATCCATGACTTTACGCTACATTATGATATTTAAAATCTGATATTACTTATTTTTCATTCAAGAATTCTCGAGACTGTTGTTTATCCAATGTCATATAAAAGTTGCGAAGCTGCACGGGCTCTACATATATATTTATTTATCACGGTTATATTTGGCTTTTTTGACATGATAACGACAATGTCAATATTTAATTTGTTCTTTTTTTTAATTATTAGACGTATGGACCAGAAATAAAAAAATATATATATATATATACATATATTGTATGTATAATATCGCATAAAAATATATATAAATATACAATATATATTTGTATATTTTATATTTATGTATATTCATTATATATATATAGAGCATTTCGTTATTGACAGTGAATGAACATGATACACGAGATTTATATACCAGCTAGGAAATAATCTTCGTATTGTTAATTCCAATTGTACACAAGTTCAAATTTGTTAATCGATTTTCATGTGCAATAATTAAGTAAGATGAGAATATATGTGAACGAGCCAGTCTTATACAAAAAAAAAAAGAAAAAAAAAGAAAAAAAAAAAGAAGAGAAAACAAATCAAGCAAATTGAAATTAATTGCGCCCATCGGTTGTACTGAAACTAGGCAGATATATATATATATATTGCGTACGTATACAAGACAGATAATTTTCACATAGCTCATACACATAGACTTTTATTCTCAAGTAATGAAAACTGTTTAACGAGTTCAAATTACTGAACAATTTTAGAGGCATTTAAAAGAGTTATGCTTGCAACTGTTTATGTTTATACATTTAATTAATCTCTACGTTTATATATTCAATTAATCTCTCTGTTCATCGGGTAAACCGGAGCATTCTGTATTGTTGTTAAAGTGTAGTAGCTAATATTTTAGGAGCCGGAAATGATTTTCTGTAAACACTTGCATGAGCGTTTAAACAATATATTAGTGGATCAATTCAACACTCAATTCTTTGTTTGTTTGTGCAATCGATCAATTAAGCAAAGAAATAGAATTGCTGTACTGATTTTTTGTAAAAGGTGTACGTTTAGTACACCGCGTACTTATTTATCGTTTTGTAACTAGAAAACATAATTCATAGTTAATAAAAGTTTACTGTTTTACTTTCTTGACGTTCTAAATATTATGAAATCTCGAACATTCTCGATTATTATAGTTTTAATATCTCATTTATTTATTGATAATAGCAAGTGATTCTTTACACACACGCACACACACAAAGTTCCTGTCTTACTTTTTCTCTCTTCTTTCATGGAAAATAATTGTAGCCTAAGAAAAATTTATATAAAAATCCATTTATATTTTATTGAAGTGTAAATTCTAAATAAATACACAAAATGAAATGTCTTCTAACGATGAAAAATTACTTTGGCTATAGGTATACACTTTTGATATTAATACAAAGTCGAACTACACAAGTGTTCATTCTATAATGACAAAATATATATCTTATAGTATCACAGATAGAGAAAAAGTTGCATGATGTTCTTTTAGTTTCTCAATTTAACATCGTTTGCAAAAATCCAAGGACATAACTACCCAGATCCTCATCTTGATTAGTCCACGAAACATAAACACTCTTTTGTTCGTCCTCATCTCCTTCCACTTTGACCAAAACAGATTCGACCGATATAGAACCGTCCGTCAATTGAACTGTCCATCCTGACAATCTTTCTTTTAGTGGTTGCAATAATTTCAATGTTGTGGCATGTGCCGGACCAGAATCCCGCACATGCAAGGTAGATGTGAATCTCACCACGTGTTTCGTGATACCCGCAGCCTTTGTAATCTGCCAAAGGATAAGAAACACAAATCACGATTTATTACACAATAATAAAACTTGTTTGAACTCTTAAATAAATAATATTCAAAAGAAATTACCTCATCGGCGTCCATGAGACAGACACCGTCCTCTCTCAACATTAAAACACTGTGAAGCAGTCTCCGTCTCTTCGGATCCGGTGGTAAGATCGAGTACCTCTTCGCCTCGGCCTTCAGTAACGCCAAAGAAGCGTCCACGGGTACTTTGGAGGTGGTTGTTATGATACAAGTTTCGCCGTTCGCGGGGTTATAACAGTTGACACCGAATTCTTGTTTGATCTTTTCTTTCAGGTATTCCATTTTAGCAAACTCTCCGTGTACCAGCATAACGTTCTTCGGCTCGCAGTACTGTATCAATTGCATTATTCCTTTTGCGTCGGCATGAGCGGAAAATGACATGTATTCCACGGCCATTTTCACCTCCACAATCTGACGATTCTCAAACTCGATTTTTCGCGTTCCATTCAGAACCTTGTGTCCCACGGTGCCCTGCACACAAAAACCCGGCATGATGACCATGTTGGCCTCGTTAGGCGCCCATTTCTTGAAAATCTGCAAGGAGAGACCGGCGTGCAACATGCCAGGCGTAGCGAACACCACCATCGCACCTGGATTATCGATGTACGCTTTGTCAAACGGTTTTATATGCTTGAAGTCGAACATATTTCGTTGCACAAACGTCTTCTTGATCTTCTGATTCGTCCACGTAATGAACATTTTGTAATAATTGTTGGCTTTCTCGGTCAGACCGAGCGCAAAGTAAACGGGCACTTTCAAGTTCATTCTTTCCCAATATGTTTCCAAGAGTATACACAATTCCTGAGCTCGACCAAGCGCGAACACGGGAATCAATACTTTTCCACCTCGGTCGATGCATTCGTGTACCTAAAAAAACACACATATTCGTTCAAAATCTGTTTTATGTTACTAATAATAAATAATGAATAAAAACAAAGCGGTATACTTTTTTGAGAAAATCTCTTTCTCTGCATCTTTTCGAATCTCTAATGGTGGTCGCGTATGTTGACTCTGATATTAATAAATCTGGTCTGCATTTGTCTATCCATGCGGCACCCAAGTGACGATCTGGCGTCATGTTATAATCTCCGGTATACACGATAGACTGTGATCCCACGCGAACCCAAAAAATCGCCGCTCCGAGCACATGACCGGCATAATAAGCTTTTATCTCCAATTCTGGATCGACCATAATGGACTGATGAAGCGTGACAGCGATAACCTTCTTCATGCAATCTTTTATCATTTGTGATGTGAAAAAATTGCTCTCTCCTTTACGCTCAACCGCAACTTTTCGCATATCTTCAAGCAGGATTGGCGCTATTGCTTTGGTCGGATGCGTCATGTAAATTGGCCCGGTATAGCCTACCTGTAAACAAAAAAAAAACCACACGTACAGAAATAAAAAGATTGTTTATTAATATTGACTTAACTGTGTTATGTTACCATTTCTGTGAAATAAGGAAGAGCGCCGCAATGATCCAGATGAAAATGAGAAATAATGACGCAGTCTATATAATTGGTTGCGGGTCCTTCGGGAACTATGTACGAAAAATCCGGGAAGCGTCTCTCATCGTTGAAACCCATATGCATTCCACAATCGAGCATGATGTTTTTACCGCCCATCGAAACAAGAATGCAGCTGCGACCAACGTCTTGTCCAGCGCCAAGTGGTGTAATTTTTATATCTGGCATTTTTTAAGTTTATAAATAATTTACGTGTGATCTATATTTAACGTGTCTTCAATTTCCCACGAGAGCTCGTGCAATTCTACGCGTCCGGACACTGTTGCACGTAACCTTCCTAGGATTCTTTCGGGTGTACACAGTGCAGCTGCTCGTGACCCAGACCTCAGAATCTTTCTGACCAACTCACATGTACATACACACAATGACGTATGGACTATCCTTATGATCCGCTGGTGAATCACAAATTGCGCTATTGTTGCACGTCGTGACTTAACGTGATTGTTTCGCAGCAATGTGACCAAGATGTCTGCGAAGTAAAAAAACTTGCTCACGAGTATACTGTCAAAGATAATTGTGACACATTATCGCGCTCATCGCCATACAAGTTTAGTGAACGTCGCGTCAAAGTGTGTTGTTTCGTCACGTTCTACTTGTGAAACATCTTGCTGCGACACCGACAAGATGTCCGATTATTTCACGGAAATGGGCTGGACGCCTCTGAGCGACGGAGAAACGCCAAATCATTTGATTCAAATGGCGCGGTTCCTGCGGGATTCTGGCATGTGGGACTTGCTCGGACAAGACAAACTTCCGCCGCCGGCCTCAAAATCGGTGGTAAAAAATTTGCCGGAAGTCAAGATCGAACGTGCTGACCCAAAACAGTGTCCGGTTTGCTTGAAGCAGTTTGAGGCGAATGATAAAGCGAATTTGATGCCTTGCCATCACATGTTTCATCAAGAATGTATATTACCTTGGTTGGAAAAGACCAATTCGTGTCCGCTTTGTCGTTACGAGTTGCCGACGGATGACGAAGAGTACGAAATGTACAGAAAGGAGAAGAAACGAGCGGTCGAGAGAGAAAAAGATTTGGAAGCTCTACATAATTCGATGTTTTCTTAGAAAATAGATGTAAATAAACTCTCACAATTTTTTTTTGTCACATTGTCTTCGTTTTTATTATAAAATATATAACAACACATCAGTCTTACAAAAAAAATAGCCTATTTAATATGATATCGTGTAAAGAAGAGAAAAAATATAAGAAACTGAAAGTGAAAAAAAAGTAAAAAAAACTGGCCGATGTTTGAATCTTATATTTAAGATCTCGAGTTTATCTCCAGATGCTTTCAATATCAAAATCGCTGAGCTTTTGATTTCAATGACTTGATGACTCTGCATCTGTTTTTTGTGTTAAAAAAAAAAATTAAGTATTGAATCACAATAGTAAAACAAAAGCTTTTTAATCACATATAAAATATCTGTTTTCGCCAAAGCTATGATTTCACTGTCTTACATGTTACATATGTTTAATAATAATCAGATGTTATTATGTTTCCAGTAAGAAATGTTTCTCAGTTTTCAGAAAATAAATTTATATTTTGAATAATTTTATTTTAGTGTTATATATTAAAGTTTAAAAAAAAAATATATATATATATATATATATATATATACTCTGAAATATTTACTTTTTTATACTCTTTGTATTTTTATTTAATTTTATACTGAAATATTAATTTACACGCAAGTAAAACGCGCGTTGCTCAGCGACGTGTTCAGTTGTCAAACTCATGCAGCATTTAGACCACGTGGTTTTTTACAGGCAAGACACTTCGAACCACGTGTACAGTTTCACTTGGCGCCCGTCACGATCGAGAGCGTAGATCGCGTTCACATTGAGTCCAATCGCATTCGTTATGTTCTGGGAAATCGACCAATGCAATAGAACATTGTAAACTCGACCTACGCTCGCGATCGTTGCGAGCGCCAATGGAACTTTTACTCACAGAAGGCGAGTAGTTCTATGCCAGCCAATCATCCGTCCGCTGAAGCTGTAGCCAATTGCAAAACGTCCGGAAAAAAAAAGGCTGTCTGGGCGCTGTCATCGACTGTCTGCAGCGTGTGTAATGGATTCAAGATGTCCGCGGAGCATTGGCACGGAAGACGTTCCAGTGGTCTCGTCGAGACAACGTGATTTTTTTTTTTTTACACCCACGACAAGTCGCTCCTCGTGCTGGTTTCCGTGCCGCGGGGATTGATTGCGGACAGTCTACCCCCGATCTTTTCAACGACGCCTTCAACGAGAGGGAGAGACAACCGCGAGAACCGCGATGACGTTCCGCGGCAATAGCTGATCCCGCGTGGCACCTTCGATGTCAGTGGAGGAGGATGATTTCTCAAATTTTTCGACGTCCCAGACCAGAAGTGAATCATCCGGTGAGTTCTGAGCTACTTCCCGATTCTGTATCACCAAATTCGCAACACGAAAGAGTGGTTCGTCGGTTGACATTGAAGCCGACGAAGGATACGCCGCATCCGATTGTGTACACACCGTGTTGTGTTGCGTGTGTTTAACACGACGAAATTAAAAATTATATTATTTTGCACAAAAAAGTTATCTGCGTCAAAAATGACACGGACTTGTGTGATGAAAAATTGTGTTGCGCTTGTGTTTTTCTTCAGGTTTTTTTTTTATTGCGAAATGAAAACATTGTCACACGCATATTGTGACAATTGTGAATCTCCAATGAGACGTAGCGTTAATTAGCCATTATATATGCTATTGTTGAGAGACAGCTGTAGTCACTTTTAACAAAATGACAACCATATGTAGAGATCTACGTAGCTGAATACATGATGTTTATTGATAATCTGATATTTGATGCTTTCGCGGTGTGTTTGTTAACGTACAAAGATGTTTTTTTTTGGGTTTGAACCGCGTTAGTGTCATTCTTATACCGATGTTTCATTAATATTTCAGCTCACTTCATCAGGGTTTAAAGAGCAACCTGGTACTTAATCGATAATGTTCAATAAAATTGTTATTTTGTACAAAACTTCTTTATAGCTTTTATTTTGCTGCAACTTAGATCGCACAACTGCAATATTTTAAAACACTATTGTGATTTGTTTCAGTTACATTAGATTATCAACATGACTCCACAACTGAATCGAAAGCGTGGCTCATCCGTCAGTTTTACCAGAGCAAAAGAAGACAGCGAGGATGCCGAGGATGAGATTCATATATCTCTAGCACCCTATATACAAACATACCTAGCACACAGTAGTCAGGGATTGGGATGTTGCGGTGTAAGCTTGCCAGTGCCGTTCGAACGCGCAGCTCCACGATCATGGTGGAATCCTAGATTCGATTCGGAGATACTGGAGGAACAATATAAGAGAAGTGCCTTTCCCCAAATTAGATTAAGATTTCGGTTCGTATCAACGTTACATACTGACAATAATGCGATTTCGATGTTTGCGAATCAGAAAAATTTATGAATTTTTTTTGTTTTCCGTAGGTACGCTCTCACGTATATTCTGTTGGTGTCTTTATCATGGCTAACGTATTTTGTGATAATCGGCGGTGAAAACGATGCGCTGACATGGGCGGCGATAGCCGGCGTTTGTGGTATCGTCAGCGTCACAGTCGCGGCTGTGTTGTATTTAACACACACGGATTACTACAAGTCCCGCGTACTACCGATTTCTCTGGGAGTAGCGTTCGTGCTCTGTTTCCTGTCCCTGCTCTTCCTCGCTATGGTACCTCCCCACATGGACGGACTGACTCTGGTCGGACATTTCGCTCTATGCACAGAGATCTTATTACTTATTTACACGGTATTGCCGATGCCGCTCTACGCCTGCGTAGGAATATCCACGTTTTACTCGTTTATGTTCGAGTTTTTGACCGCTTATCTGTACGGCCCCAGAGACGTGGAACGAGTTGTTGTGCAACATAATTACTCGGAAATGACAGCCGACAGTGGCGCGCTGGCATCCGCGCGTTCGTCCATGAAGAATCCTTCAATTGTTACTGGTCTACGGAATGTGATACGTAATATTAGTGATCTTACTACGATTAGCAGCACGGAAACGATGTTGACGCTGGTGCGTGAAGGCAGAAATACGATGAGCTTGGGCTCGAGATTCTCTCTGGAACAAGAAGCTCAACAAATGAACGACGCTTTAAGCAGTTCGAATATCCTATCGAGATTAAATTCCACTGTACAATCGGCGATCGCCGTTAACTCGTCGTCTGTAGATAATTATGCTAGTGATAGTTTGTTCGCCGATGATATTGATTTCTCCACGAATCTCGCAATAAGAATCTTGATGCAGATTTGCATCCACTTGATAGGCGTGCATATCTTAATAATGACCTTCGTGAGAATGCGCGGCACATTTATGAAGGTCGGTCAGTCTCTTCTGGTACGTCGCCAGCTGGAAATGGAGAAGCAATTGAAAGAGAAGATGATACACTCGGTGATGCCGCCAAAGGTTGCGGACTGGCTCATGGAGGAGAGCGAGCGCGAGAGAGAGCGAGAAGATTCTTTGAAGAAGGGCTCGATACCTTCCAATAACACTGACATCCGTTCGTTGTTCCGCCCATTTAACATGCACTCGATGGAAAATGTCAGTATTCTATTCGCCGATATTGTTGGATTTACTAGAATGAGCTCGAACAAGACTGCCGAGGAATTAGTGGGCATTCTCAATGATCTGTTCGAACGTTTCGATGATCTTTGCGAGCATCACGGATGCGAAAAGATCTCAACGTTAGGGGACTGTTATTATTGCGTGAGCGGATGTCCCGAACCGAGATCCGATCACGCCAAGTGTTGCATAGAAATGGGTCTGGGTATGTAAAGCACATGTTTGTTATTATAATACGCGCTGCTCTCAGACAATGTCAATCTAACGCTACATACGTTGCTTTTGTTTTTCGATAGCTATGATCGAAGCTATAAAACAATTTGACATCGAGAGACGGGAAGGTGTGAACATGAGAGTGGGCGTGCACACGGGCACTGTTCTGTGCGGAATTGTAGGTACTAAGAGATTTAAGTTCGATGTCTGGTCGAACGACGTGACTCTTGCGAACAAGCTGGAGAGCACGGGCAAACCTGGCCGTGTGCACTTGAGTGAGAACACTTTGAGATTTTTGGGAGATCAGTACATCACGGAGGATGGGGAGATAGTCAATGGTGAGTAAACGCGATGTCGAAAGAAAAACAGAAGAAATCGGAGAGACGTGAGTTTCTGTTTTATAAGTTGTGTATTTTTCATCTCTCGTTTCACAGGTGTTAAAACTTACTTCATCAGAGCCCGCAAATCGGACTTCATGAATCAGTTCATCACGAACGTCGCGTCGCCCAAGAGCATCTCGCCGTTGCTGCAATCGCGAAATCGCGTGGCGTCTTGCAACACTCAAACCAAACCGCGGCATCACTATCTCTACATGGTCACCAACGCGAGCAACTACCGAATGAAGGCCAATTCGTTGCCCAGTATCTTGGACTCCGAAAACGACGGCGACACCATGGACGAAAAAGAAGATTCGAACAAGAGTCCGACGTCCACCGCTAGCTACGGCAAAAAGAAAGTGCGGAACAAACCGTGGAAATATCTGCAGAGACAGCGAACGACCGAGGAAATGACACCATTGGAAATAGAAGAAGGGAGGAATATCGCTATGGGACGAGCGAAACCCGACATTCCGATGTATGAGGAATGCAACGGATTCAGACAGGTTAGCAGCCTTATTGTTCTGTTATCTTTTTGTCTAACGAGATCGTGTACTTTACGATTTGAGATACATATATAGTTGGCTTTCACCGATACGTACGTAGGTTCCTCTGAACAACGGCGTCGAAATGGATCCGAATCCTGTACCTTCTAGTCCTTTATTATCTGGTCAAGAACCGATTAGTCACGCTTCTTCCCTTTGCAGCAGAAAAGATTCCGGAATCAAGAGCAACAGCAGACGGAGTAGTATACAACAACAGGTATCTGTTTTCTTTATTAACTTAGTGAAAAAATCTCGTACGTGCTAAGTGACACAATTGGATATACATTGTTTTATAAATAATACTCTTTTTGCAGTTGTTCTTGATGAATGGTATGGCTCAGGGTGATTTATTAGCACACAGAGTCAGTGGTTATTATACTTCTAGTTCGACGTTGAACTCCACGCACGAACCTTCGTCTTCGGTGCCTCCTTATCCGTTCCCGCCAATGGTGACCGATACCTTTGGTGCATGTTTTCAAAAACTTCGTAAACAATCCGATCTCCAGTTAATTAGGTGAGCAAGGCTGCTCTTAGAAATTGTGTTTTGAAAATTTTGGCAAACTATTTTCCAAGTAAATGATTTTTGTGTTTCAAGATGCGTTCAAGACAACGTGACCTCGCAACGTTCGTATTTCGTCAAACCGCCGCTCTCGAGCATCACTCTCTTTTTCAAGAACAAAGAAATGGAAAAGGAGTATCGGGAGAATGCGCACAAGGCCAACGAGAGTATCGGCGGTAATCCACCCACTCTGGCCACTTCGAGATTCAACACGTACTTCGACATTCTGATATCCGCTCTGGTTTACACGGCCATCACCGTCTCTCTTTTTCTGCTGTGCAAACCGACGGTATATTACTCCGTGTTCTTCGTACTCGCCACCACCATTCAAGTGATCGCGGTATCGCTATGCACTCGGCAGCTTCTATATCCAAACACCGCGCACGCAACGTTCACGCAGAAGATATTCAAGTTCTTCTCGCTGTGGTATCCGTGGCACGTGTGCGGCGCTATCCTGGTCGGTCTACCGATCATCTCCATCTTGCTTAATTTCACGTGCAACGTTTTACGCAGTCTCAACAATTTTGAGTACTACTACAGCTATCTGATCTTCGTCGGGCTCGTTCATTTTTGCAATTTTACGCAGCTTAACTGCTGGATGAAGAATCTGCTGGTAACCCTGACTGGCGTTCTGTTCATATGCCTCGTGATGAGTCACATATCGCCGTATCATCAGATGAATCTCAGTAATAGTAATAGTAGTAGCGGTAGAGGTCGTAGCAACACATCGCAATTGGTCGCGCTGCATCCGAACATGTTGAAACCGATTGCGAGCGATCTGGACGCTACGAGAGATTTTCTTTCCGCTGCAGCTACGACAAAAGTGCCGCCGTCGGTCGCGACGCATGTACGGCAAGAGGCGTCTTCCGCGACTCGAGAGGCGGCTCACATACCATACAACGAAAGATTGTACAATTCCGAAATATATCTCGATATGGTGCTGCTATTGTTACTGGTTTGGTTTTTGAACCGGGAATTCGAAATCAGTTACCGGCTGTGCTTCCACGGCAACGCGGTGGCGGCGCGCGACAAGGCGCGCGTACAGTCGATGAAGAACCAAGCTGACTGGCTGCTTCACAATATCATACCCAAGTACGTCGCCGATCAGTTGAAGACCACCGCCAAGTACTCGCAGAATCACAAGTCTGTCGGCATCATATTCGCCAGTATCGTCAACTTCAACGAGCTGTACGACGAGTCGTATCTCGGCGGCAAAGAGTATCTCCGCGTGCTCAACGAGCTCATAGGCGACTTCGACGAGCTGCTCGAGAAGCCGGAGTTCGCGAACGTCGAGAAAATCAAGACGATTGGCAGCACCTTCATGGCCGCGAGCGGTTTGAATCCGCAGGTGAGGCAGCAGAGCGAACACGAGTACACGCATCTGTTTCAGCTGCTGGACTTTGCGGTTGCGATGCACAAAGTAATCTGCGACTTCAATCGAGATCTGTTGGGCTTCAAGCTGATTCTACGAATCGGCTTCAACTACGGCGACGTAACGGCCGGCGTGATCGGCGCCACCAAGTTGTATTACGACATCTGGGGCGACGCGGTCAACATAGCGTCGCGAATGGACTCCACCGGAGTGGCCGGCAGAATACAGATGGCCAGCAATAGCCTTGACGTTTTATCAGAGCGATACGAATTCGAGCCGCGGGGACAGGTGTACGTCAAAGGCAAGGACAATATGGACGTATTTTTGTTGGTAGGTAAGAAAGGGAATGCTTGTACATGAAACGATCCTCATTGTTACATGAGGATCGTTTTGGGTCAATTGTGCCGATATTTTCTCGCGCGACGATATACATTACCTATATGATCTAACGTGTGGCCTGCATTGAGATCGTAATAGCATTTAGATTAGATAGACATTCATCTTTAGTATCTCGACAGTTGTAATAATTTTTACATATAATTTTCCATATAATTTGATACATTCAAAGTGTTTTTTTTTTTTTGAATTGCAAGAAATTGATGACTTATTGTTCGTTTTAATTTTTTGGGATTTTTTTAACCGCATGATTGTGTAGTGAAAAAAACAACTACACGTATATATAATTTTCTTTTAACAATGCGTACGTGTTCAATATACAGTAAGTAAAAAAGCAAAAGTATTACATACATATATACTCGAGTTTTATATAGTATTTATATATAAATTAATATTTTTTTATTATTTAATTCGCACGTATGTGTGTGTGTGTATCACCACTCGAGAATGGAAAAGTCAAAAAAAAGAAAAACAAACAAACTGCGTGTTGCAAATAACGACCAGATACTAATGATGGATAGATATATCCGTAATGATACTAGAATTATGCCGAAATATCATTAGAGGAACATACACACGGAACGGATATATAAGTGAGGTTTATATATATAAAAGAGAGAATAATGTAAGATATATCTCGGTTATGAGCGCGCGCGCGCGCGCGCGAGTAGTAGTCGATTAAGTGTGTGTCTAAGGGATGAAGAAAAATAAAAAACGTACTCGCCTTACATTTGTTGACTGCTCAAAAAAAAAAAAACTCAAAGCTAACGAGAGATATTTATTAACAATGAGAGATGTTATATTGTATTTTTGTAAATATTGTCAGTGACATATAAATATATATATATGTATACAAAGCAAAAGGGGGAGATTGAAGAGAATATATATCATAGGAGACTGTTCGAGATCTGCCTTCGTCTCGACGAGTACAAAACTGGATCAGGGATGAGAGAGAGAGAGAGAGAAAAAGAGAGAGAGAGAGAAAGGGGGGGAGTTTTAGGTGCATTTTATGTATGTATGTTATGTATCGAGCATCGAAATATATATAGATGTTATTTGTGTACGAGTGTATATATATATGTATATATACACGTTTGTATATGTATTTAGATACCGTGAGTGCATTTTATGAGAATATATGTATATTTTTTTTTACCGTCTGGAGTTAAAAAATCTCGCCGGAGAGGTTTTTTTATTACGGCGACTGAGAGCGAATTAAAAGAATAAAAAAAAAAAAAGAAAAAAGAAAATCGTTCGTGTGTGAAATTTAAGACGAGCGTGGCGCGCGTTTTTCGTCGAAAAACTGTCAATAATCTAATGGCAAAGAGTGCGTTTCTCGCGCGACGAAAACAAAAAAAAAAAAATCAACGAAATTTGAAACAACCCTCGTCTTTTTACGAGAATTTAAATGTAACAAGTCGTAAAAATATAATATAAAGAGAAACTTAATTTTTTTACACAGTCTTGTCTTCCTGTCTCTCTGCATGTCGTGACACGTCACGTGCTTCTTGATCTGAAAGTAGGACGCGTTGCGAGCTTCGCTTAACGATTTTTTTCGATCTGCGATACCTATAATAAAATAAACGCGCGGAGAGCGAATAAAAAAAAATAAAAAAAAAAATTAAAGAAATTTTTGCAAACGACGTTGTACACCAAAGACCGACGAAGTAACAATCCGGGCTGCAAATGTGTGTGTGTGTATGTGCAGATCGTGCTTAGAATTCGTTAGTGCAGACAGTAGTGCACTACGACGAACGAATAGTGCGCGTGCATGTGTGTGTGCGATGTTTTAAATAACACTTACATTCCAAACGTAGCGCTCGCGACTGAACAAATTCGCGAAATGACGTGATCAATGTTGTTGTTGTTGTTGTTGATGTTGATGTTGATGTTGATGTTGATGTTGATGTTGTTGTGTAGTAAGCGAAGCGCTTCTTTGTCGTCGTTGAACATTTTGCTGTACATTTGGGACACAAAAAAAAATCTGCTTGCGTCGAATTCCAAAGATAATTTTAATGCATTTTTCTCTTTTAATTTTAACGAGCGACACCATGTTCGATGAGATTCATGCCGAATGTAATAAGAAAAAAAAAAAAAGAAATGAATATTTATGTACATAATACATCTATATATTATTGTTAATATGCAATTTTTCAAGGGACGCTGACGCTGAAACAACGTCGTTTTGTTGTCGTTGTACTTGCGAATGCAAACGTAGTAGTGCAATAATAATAAATAAATTTTACGCGACTCGATTATATGTACGTTCTGCATATGTATATATGTAACAAATGCATGTAACGCGCTGTACATCGTTGAAGACACGAACACTCTCTAACGTAACTCGACGAGAATATATTTTTTATCCGTATAAAAGAAAAAAGAATATTTATATGTGCATACGGAATGTGTGTGTGTGTGTGTGTGTGTGTGTGTGTCAAAATGACTGGAGCTACATCAAGGGTATTTAACGCCAAGGACCGTTCCAGAATCTTCGCGCAATGTGCATTGAGTTACGAGAAAAGATGGATTCGTCGCAAAAAAAAAAAAAAAAAAAAAAATCAACTCACTGAAACATTTCTTCGAAAAAATTTATAAGCAATTATAAGTTTTTAATTATATTACGAATAAAATAAATATCTATGTAAACTTACATTGGGTGAAATTTTCATGGTGAACGTGAATTAAATCTGTGAGATATTGCATTCGCCGAATTAGGAGAAAGGAGGATGAGACACGTCTCATCTCTCTCGCTCGAACACATCGAGTGAAATAAAGCAACACACCTCTGATCGGCAGCAGCGCTTGTGCGAATTTTTTTGCAGAAGAGATTTCAGGGAACACTGAATGTGTACGATTGTTATTGTCAATGCAATTTCTTTATTACAATATAATATATATACAAGATTGTGTAGCTGGTTCCACTTCGAGCTGTTTGTGTTGTGTACAAAAAATCGCGGGGCGAAATCTGGCAGTTTGCGAAAACGAACGAGTTCCTGCCGTTTTTTTCTTTTTTTTTTTTTTTGTTCTTCGCCTGGCGTGAAATTAACATTTATTAAAAATTTACAACAAAGTGCGATAATTACTTCGTTTTTCTGGGCGTGTGTGTGTGTGCTCAGGCCCAATCACGAAGCCATCCAGATATTACAGACTTTTTGGTACTCGATTTTTTTTTTTTTACACTTTTAAGGGTTGAACGTATAAAAAGAATCAACGCGAGGTGAATCGCGCGAGATGACAAAAAATCCTTTTTGTAATACCAGAATGACTTCCCCGTACTGCAATTCTAATTATTCTAATTGATTTTTGTGCCATGTAACACACGTAGACCTCTCGTCAATGGTCACCATATAATAAATGTACATACATTACTTGTCGCAGTTAGCGTACGCGATTCTTAAAAATAAAAAAAAAAAAAACAATATGGCAAAAAAAAAAGGATGAAGATGTGAAACATTCTGCGTGCGTGTGAGTGTGTGATAAAAAACTTGGCGATACGTTTTTTTTACGCGTGTCGTTGTCGTTCCGTGTCGAAGAAGGAAAAGTAAATGCGCTTCTGTAAGAGAGAGAGCTAAGCATCTCTCACGCTCTGAGCAATGAAAATTACCTTTGTCACCTGAGCTATCTACCTCTTCTCACACAAATTTTCTACAAAAAAAAAAATCCCGCAAACTTGAAAAGAAACGCAAGAGTGGAATGTCTGGGAAAGTGGCGCGCGCACGTGCGCCGCGAGACAATTTTTTTTGTTCGAACGAGATTAAATCGAAAATTGTTTTGAATTTGTCGAATTTGAAAACGCGTCGCTTCAACGCGGCGGGGAACAAACGTAAATGGCAATGCACGCGAGACGGGAAATCTAAGGACGTAACAACAATCGCTTACAACAAACAAGAAATCCGTCTTGTGCGCAAAATGCATTCTATCGTCAGCCTAGAAGAGACAACCGAGACGTGTGTGAAACAAAATGCGTTTGTTTTTTAAAGTGGACTAAAACGTGTTTTGATATGTTACTGTATACGGTATAGAATTGATAGCGAGACTCCTCTGGTGTGATTCTTCTCTCGTTTCTGCGTTTTCAACAACCTATATGCAATATTATTTCTACAGAAAGAAAGAAAACACCCGAATTGTCTTCGAAGTGATTCTGCAACAATTGCACGATTAAATCTCACGTTCTTTTGACCGCCTACTTCTTAATTGCATTTAATTGTCATTTGCACGTTTTGTGTTTTTTTGTTTTTTTTTTATTAATTATTATCATCATTAATTACCTTAAAATTTGTAATCGTCTTAATATACAGATTTCGTATGGCATTCTCTTGCTTACATCCTCTCGATTAAAACTGCCGAGCGAAAAAACTTTTTAATGAATATATAGGCGCGGTAGTATACGCAAAATTGTTTTTTTTCGCCGTCGATCTCTCTTAAGTTTTGTTTATTGCGAATTTCGATTTTTCATCGCGAGAAAGAACTTGGCTATAAGGAAGACGTTGATCGATCCTTTTCTTTTGTTTTATAACATACATAAAAATCCTTTTCCTCGGCGTCGACCTCTCGGTTGGGAGTGGGTGGGCATGAAAAAAGGCACTCGCGCCTCGGAAAAGATCAACGATAATCGCATTATTATAATATGAAACATTCGAAACGCAATATACACATATACATGTATTAGACGAGCGATTACGATTCTTTTCTTTTTGTTTTTTTTTGTGTTTTTTTGTTTGTTTGTTTTCTCTTCTATCTTCGCGCGGAGATAGAAAGAAAATCTCTCAATCCGTTATGTAAGATTGTATTGTACAATATATATATATATATATATATACCTCTATATCTGTATAGATACATTATATGACACCGATGTTAATAAACTATACTTCGAAATCCTTAACGTAGTATACAACAGATGTGTTCTTTTTAGCTGCACTGTCTTTGCGAAAATTTTCGCTTCCCTTCTTTGTCTCTCTTTCTCGCGTGGAAATCAAAACGCGTATATTGTGATCGATAAAATCGATAAAAAAAAAAAAAAAAATACAAGCACGTAGCTAAAGAGAACAGATCCAACATGCTACAAATACTACCGCAGACTTCGGAGACATAGTTCGGAAATTAGCGCGAAAAAGAAAAAAAAATGTAAGAAAAAAAAAAAAAAAATAGAAGAGGAAGTGAAAATATTCTACAATAATTTTATTTCTCTCGCACACGATAGTCACATTTCTCTCGTACAACATATTCTCAAGCTGGCAGTTCCGAAAAATCACTCGACACACAACATATCGTTTTAAAAGTTCAGTCGTTCCACACACATTTTATCACAATAATTCGCTTCTTCTCGAGCAATCTTCCCCTAATCTCGATTGACTCAATTCGTCGAAGAAAAACAAAAGATATAACATCGCGTGATGTACGAGTTAAAACTGATGATTTGGACCGTGTTATCCGAGAACCGTATTATCTCATATTTGAATGCCCGTATCATCTAGATATTTATACTTAAAGAGTATCAGAATGTGTGTGTTTAATGCAAGGTTTTTTAATCTAGTAAATACCAGGAAAAATAGTTTTACATGTGATTTTCTACCTGTTATCTAAACAGATACCACGATACTCTTGATATATAAATAACTCGAATGACACGGACACTATGGAGATAATATAAGTTATAAAAATTATAATGTAGAATCAAGCATGCGGATACTACCCGAATAATATGAGTTCGAATAACCGGTTATTATTCCAAGAAACCGGACATCATCAGTTCTAGTATAAATATCTTGAAGACATTGTGTCGTCAATACACACGTAACACATTGGACGTGAAAAAGATCACAAAACGTTGAAAAACTTGATATATCGGCCATAATTTGTCTTTCTCAAGCATAAATATCTTAAAGTTGATAAGTTACTCTAAAATCGATAATAAATATGAGAAAAAAGAGGGAAAATATAAGAACAATGTAATATAAAAAAAACTCATGGCTACATTTTTGTATTGCGGACGCAATTGAACGATTTGTTTTAAAGCGAGGAAAAAATGCAGAAAAATTGTCTCGTCAGTCACACCATCGTAGATATAAATTTGTGTTCACGACTTGTACCCAAGACTTATTCGAAGCACTTAATAATCAAGTATGAGCACGATACATGCTCAATGTAAAACACACTTTCTCAGTTGTTTAGGATCGTCTTTTATCCGGCCGTCTCTCAGTGGAGAACGTTTGTTTGTTTTTTTTTTTTCATTTTTACAATAATTTATAATCGTTTATTGAGTTAGACCAACTATGTAAAGTGTGGCTCTCTAAAACTGTCTGCTACGTAGGCCCGGCAAATAGAGCCGCGATTCCCGTATCACTGGCGTTTTTCGAGATCTCGTCCACGCGCACCGGCTGAGGTTTACCGAACACTTCTATCCGCGGCAAATTGTCTATTTTGACTTCCTTGCGAAACAACTGACCTACGCTTCTGCCGATAAGCTGTAAAAGATGCATCAACACCCGACCGGTTAATTGTTTTTCGACACGTTATCAATTTCAATGAAGAAACGAATATGTTAACACTCGATTAACGTTACCTGATTCGTAATTTTCTTGAAGAGATCCTTCTTTCCTTTCTCCACCTTGTTGCCCTTCGTACTGACCACCGACATTTTCTCATCGAACCGCTGCAAGTCAGCGGGATTGACTCCCGGGATTTGCTGCATCACTTCGATGATATTTGGAAACTTGGGTCTAAGGCACTCATAGACCTGCGCACCTAGAGTTATGAGAGAACCCTGATTAGCCTCGTGCTGACCATGTAACTGTAAACCCTGGAGAACGGCGACCATAATATGTGCTGCCATAGAAGGAGTCAGGCTGCCGTCAGCTGCCAGTGCTCGAACCACAGGTCCGGTCAACATCGTCGCTTTGAGACTCGCGTTCGAGTCGTTCCACGCGAGCGCTCTAAAAATAAAAAAATAAAAAAAAAAACAAGCATGTTCCAAAAAGTAACTCTTACGAGACGTTACATCTTACTGCACAGAGCGGACATAACAATTACCCTAGCACGCAGAGAACAATGCTGTGACACGTGGACGGATGACGCAGAATGAAAGCCCCGAGTTCGCTGACAACCTCGGCAATGATGCTGTTTCCTCGCGAAACCGGAGGATCCACCGCCATCCCGCCGTTGTCCTGTTCCATGGTGTCCGGAGGAGTGGCGTCGCTGGCGGCTCCGCCAACCAGAGCAACTTTGAGTACATCCACAAAGTCTCGCGTCAGATTTCGGTTCAGCATGTCGTCGATGACCTCTTGCGTGTCGGTGTTCTCCTCGTCCAATCCACCGGATTCGTAAAGACGCGCGATGTACTGCCATTTCGCGCTTAATCTTTGGCACACTGATGAAAGATTGTAATTGCGAATGTACTTCTTCAACGCTTACATAGATAGCAATAAGAAGTGTGAGAAAAGAACGAAAGTGAATTCACTTACTGTGTGTGGATACGTGAGCGAGCACAGGCACTAGTACGCTCTCATAGAAAGCCGGCGGACATGAGTATATGAAGGGTTTCACGAACACGCGTATGATTGGTCGTAATCTGTAGTCCGGAATCGCCTAGAGCAAAATGGAAATAATTTTTAAATCATTTTTTGTTTTTTTTTCAATAAAAAACAAATGTTTCCTCGCAATATGAAAGTTTAATAAAAGATTACCTCCATGTTTGAAAAAACTGAATTTAACAATGCCGGTGCGAGTCCGGGTAATTGATAGAAATCTCGACCGATCATGTGACAGCCGCTGCCCAGCATGTGGTAACACTGGTCGTGAATTGTGCTAAGGAATGATTGCATTCGAACCAACGTGGTGTTGGACGGTTGATCCGTTTCGCTCGTGTTGTCGTTGGTTATATTCACGCCCAAAAGATTTGCCTTTTCCGATTCCAGAAGTCCGTGAGCATTCTTGTAGCCCTAGATATAAGAGTAGTTTTATATTCAATATCTGTTCAACATATCATTAAAAAAAAGAATCAGATTTTGATAGATAAAATTATTACATCTGAAAGAGCGGCGAGAGCCGGAGGACTAAAGAGAGCGTTCATCGTTCGCAGCAGCGCAAACAGCGTTGGTAGAACGGGAATCACGTGGGGTGTGGCGGGGTTACGGTAAACCGGATTGCCGCTTTCACTGAGCGCGGCTACGAATCCTCCCCGTGCGGCGCGATCGGGATCCTCGGGAATCGAGCATCGTTTGACCACGCTCAGTACGGTGCAAATGTACATCATGAGATCGTTGCGATTAGACCTGGCTGGATCTTCTAATATGTTCTCCACCGGCGGTCGGTCCAATCCCACGAATCGCATGAGCTCTAGCGGTCCCTTGAACCATTCCGTGCCCAGTGCGATAAACTTGCTCGACGTGTCGCCGATCACTTCCGCGACAAATCGCGTCTGCCTCTCGTAATCGCAGAAGTGATTGGAAATGAGAAGCAACGCCTCATAGAGCGTGACGCTCTCTATTCGGGATAACGGGCTGGGTTCCCGAGTTAAGCTGCGCACCATCGTGTGTATCTGCTCAAATACCGGCAGCAACAACAACGGATACTTGAGACTGATCTTCACCATGAGACTGGCCGCGTGTTTGCGCACGTTCTTCGTCGCTCGTGAACGACTGCGTTCGCTCTCGCCAGGTGCTTCGAACACCAGCGCGGCGAAAATTTTTTCGAGTACGCGCGGCAGAATAGCGACACCTGGCATCGCCATCGAGCCAGTCGACATAGACAGAAACACAAAGAGCGCGCTTATGCACGAGAGTAGGGCCGACAGCAACCAGGGATCCTGCGGCGAGTAACTTAGGCACAGTTCCAACAGCTGAAGACCGGTTTGCACGCTTGGTCGTTCGTTGATAAACAAAACTCGCGACACGACCGAATCGAGCGCTTGAGCAAGCGCCTCCCATTCGAGATATTCTCGATCGCTCTGATCGCTCTTGTACTGCAGATTTGCCATGCCCTTTGTGATCTTTGCGGTCAGCCACTGTTGCACGTACATGAATGTCACCAAAGGAGCAACCATGGTCGCGTGTCTGAACCCTTCCAGCAGATCCATTCTGAAGCGATGGAGAAACACATTGAATTCCTCCTCGGAATCGTAATCGGCGAGGCAGTACGTGGTTATGCCGTTGCTCTGTCTGTTTTGCGGATACGTAACGCGAATCAACTTGGGCGCCGTGTGCTCCACGTATTTGGGTACATATGTAAGAAGCAACGAGTCGGTCTTGATCTGTTCATGCTTGAACAGCATTATCCAAATCGCATTCGCTAAATGCGTAAGCGTGAGACTGGGATACATGGTGAATGTAAGCACAGTGTCTAGAAAAAGATTAAAATGTGTCGGTCGCACGCTAGAAGCGTCGTCCTTGCCCCACAAGGTACAAAGCTGCGTCGACATTCCCGTCAGTACCTGAAACAATCATGTAAACATAAAAATAATGATCATGTTTTTCACAGAAGTGATTATAGATAATTAATCAGCACAATTGACGCGTGTCAAGAAAATATTACTTGTGTGAGCTTTTTCAAGAACAGATAATGATTCTCGTGAAAATCCGTCGGTCCTGCGAGTGACGGCGGAGCGGTCGCCGCTGTGTAAATGAACCTCAGGGCCTCTTCCGAGAATAGAATCATCAGTTGCTTTCGATCTTCGGCCTTGCCCTTGCGATTCACTATCTGAAGCAGGCATTCGGCGGCGGCGCACTGAAATATCGGATCTCCCAACAGTAGGCATAGTATCTGCAACAATCTCCCGTCCTCGGCCATCACATGGTTTATGGAAACCCACTCTACAAATCCCGTTAGAGTAGACAGCACTACCTGTTTTATAAAAGAACATATCATATAGAGATCCTTCGTCTAAATATTCATAAGTGTGTATTCTCTTTAAAAACACGAGATCTTACTTGAACGACTTTGCCATGCGCAGCGGCTTCGGACGTCTGTCCCAAGGCATTCTTCTTTTGAAATTCGGAAAAGTGCTGTTCCATCAGTCTCAGAAAGAAGCTAAATATCTCCGCCATGTTTGTGGTCAACGCCTGATATATGTCTTTTCTTCTCTGATTGGATTCAAGCGTTTGCAACAGAGCCACATCTTCGACCAGTCTGAGAAACACCAGTAGAACCAGTTCGGTCTGGCTCTCTCCCCGCGAGCAAACTTGACTGAGCTCGCCCAGCAATGTGGGCCACTGTTGAGGCCATTCTCGTTTGATCATCTCGACCACCACGCGCGACAATGCGTCTTTTATATGCGCCTCCTCTTGCAGCAACGGCTCGGTCCCTTCCTGAAGCAGCTTCATCGCGTTCTCCTTGATAAAAATTTTCTCCGACTGAGATATCTGCGTCCATCTGTACTTGACGCAATGCTCCATCAGCTGCAGACCGAAGTGACGCACGACCGAGCTTCGATTTGGCGATTTCTGTGCCAGATATAAGCCGCATTGAGCGCACAGCGGTGAAGTCTCTTTGAATCTTTCGCAAGCGTTGTACACTTCCAATCGTTGTTGCTGAGGTACGTTCGGCGACATCATTATCTCAACCACTCGCGCCAATTCCGCTGATATCTGAGCCACATCGCCCGCTCCGAATTCCATTTCTGTATATAAATTCTTATATATGTGTAGGGTACGGCACTGAAATGCACAAAATAAAAACGATCGTGTTAAAAACATCAATTATCTCTAACGAAAAAAATATATATTTACGCATAATTGTTTTTTTTTTCTCAAAAGAATTCTTCTTATCTTCGTCAGATAAGAGAGACGAATGTAAATGAGATTTTTATTATTTCGGTGTTTAACATCTGTGCGCTTCCAATGTGCGCGATGATTAACATCGATTAATCGCCACATATATGTTCGGCGAACGGTTTTGCGTAAACAAAAATAAAACAAATTAATATTTACAGTCCAAGGAATCGCGCGGACATTAAGAGAGTAACAATTAAAAAACACATTGTGCCGGAGTGTATTTGCGCACAACAATATAACCATAAGGATCTTCTCTTATTTAACGTCGGGACTCGCGGAAATTTCGTTCTTTGATTAAAAATTCTCGTTGCGCGAACCAAAGAGTCACTCTCTCGTTGGTAACCGCGTTCGAACTCCCAGAAACGTGGGCCTCGCAAAAATTTTCCGAGAAGCTGATGCAAGACCCAAGTAACGCGGCGTTAAAATTTCCGCGCTACGGCGAAGAAGACCGACGAAGGGGAACATATTCCCCGAGGAGGAAAACCGCGTGCGTATATTCCCGCGGAACACACATCCGCACACTCGATCGCAAGGATGATCGCCGCCTGTTTGTTCAAAACGCGTCGCCGGGAAATAAATTTCCGGATTCGCATTTTTGTACCGCGGAAAAGGAGCACGCGGTAGAAGCAGCTTGTTGCCGACCATGCCTCCGCGATCCGGAAACCGCCGTTTTTTCTACCTACCTACCTCGCGAACGCGAGATCGTGACGATGATCCGCGGTAAGACCCGCGCACACGGCGTGTTGCTTTCTGTTTGTCGCGCCGTCCGTCAATTCATGCCCGGACTCGTGGAGATGAAATTTCGTCGCCGCGATGATGATCTCGTTACGTGCACCGCTCCTCGTCCACCAGGCCCAAAAGTTCCACCAGATTTTTCTGAGGGTTGCCGCACGCTGGCCGGACGATCGCAGCACACCGACGCGTGCTGCCCTCTCGGCGACAACGTGCCGCGTTCGCGCTGCCGACGAAGATCTAACCTCAAATCGAACGCGCGCGCGCGCGCGTCCGTCTTCCTTTCGCTCGGTGATCTCGGTGAGAAAAAACACAACGACGTCGCGCTTCTTCGTCTTCACCGCGAAACTGTATTTTCACCTCGTCGAAGCGCGAAGTACGTTCCGCGATCGCGATCTGATCTTCCAACGACGCGGGGAAGACGCGAAAAACTAATCCGCCGCGTTTTACAGGTTATGCCGGTTGTTCTGTTTTCACGCGCGTACGCAAGTATATATTGACGATAAAAAGAAAGAGAAAGAGAGAGAGAGAGAGAGAGAGAGAGATAAATAGATAGATAGATAGATAGATAGATATGGACGAAGCAATCACCACGCCGCCTACGTTCAAACGGAATTTCTTCGAGCGGATCTACTGCGTGGAATTTTCACCGTACGAGTGGTCCCAGCATCTGATCTGCATCGCCCTCACCAAGGAGATCGTCGTTGGTACCGTGAGATTTCAGGTGCGTGTGCGTTGAAACTATATTAAATTTTAACACAAGTATAGAACCTAACCCAACCTAACCTAACCGATGACTTTTAATTGACAGGATGAGGATGATCGTGTGGAGGGCATGGAATACAATCCCATCAGAACGTTTTATCACGACACCAGGCCTCACGCGATCGCTTGGAGTCCGGAAACCTCCCTGAGCGTTGTTCCCAAGATTCTCACGTTTTGCGTCGTTGGCGCAGACTTCAAGATACGATTGTACAATAGCAATTTGAACGACGTTAACGTGTACGAGGTGAGAAAGAAATCTCTGAGATTTATTATTCGATTAGAAAATTTAAAAACGTGTGATTGAAAAATGAAAACGAATTTTTGAAGATTCTGGAGGAACACAAAGATTACATAAACGCAATCTCGTACGAACCGGAGGGCGAACTGTTGGCGTCAGTTTCTGACGATCACACGTGCAAACTCTGGGCGATCAAGGAGGATCGAAAGTGCGTGTCCACGTTTTATCTCACATCACCTGGCACCAGTGTGTGCTGGCACGGCGAGGAATCCGGAAAGCTGCTGGTGGCGGAGAAAAATGGACTGATACGCATGTACAACGTCAGAAGCCAACAGGCTATAATGTCGCTCGATTCTGGAGCAGTTCCTTTAACCGCGGCGGACTGGGGTCCCAATCCTTTGAAGGTCATTTCAATGGCCGGAGGAGAATTGATCATCTGGGATGTATCCAGACCCAGGTAATTTAAAAACTTTTAAATTTTTATCTTTCTGTGTATTATGTGATAGAGCTTTTGTAAAATTTATGTGTTTTTTTATTAATCTTTTTGCTTCAAATTTTACAGCCGCCCTCTCGACGAGCGAACGCTCTACCTCGAAGGTGGTCTGACGGCAAAATTCTCACACACAAACGAAAATCTGATCGCGAGCATCGGCTGGCCGGACAATCTGTTAAAAGTTCTCAGTTTGAGATCCAAGCAAGTGATATTGTGCGGAAAGGTTAAATTGTTCGGCGGCATGACGTGGCATTACAAACTGCCCTACATCTGCGCCGGAAGCGACAGAGAACTGTGTTTCTGGAGAGTAAATGTGAATTAATAACAACACTCCGAATACCCCTGATTTTGTCATTAAAAGAAAAAAAAAACTGATTCTACCTCAGGATGATGTTACGCTACGATTTTGATAGGAAGTAAGTTTTTTCTTAAATTGTATTTGAATCTTTGTCTTTTTGTAAAGTTGTGGACAAGAAGTGAAATAGTAACAACACACGATAATTGATGCTCAATAAAAAAAAAAAGACAAATATATTTTTTTTATAGCCTTGTAGTTACAGGCGAAGAACAATATACACGTAAAAAAGTGGTAGAAATTTTCTTGCTTAACAATTTATTTAATTTTATTTATTTGCGGATCGTGAAAAACGTATGTCGCGTAAAACGCAGGTCAGCGATTCACGAGTCGTTCCTTCGCGATTCAATCCAACAACTGATAAGATTTTTTTTATTGAGTTATGTACAACTACTCTTTTTTTTAATCTAAATCCAGATTGTTTATCGAATTTTTACTAGCTCGGATCCTCGTTGAATTTATCTTTACTAAATAAAAACATCTAAACTAAATCGAGTAACTTATCAAAGTGACATAAAAATCGAGATCGATTGCTATCATCGCGCAATTTGCAAGATACTTCGCGAACTTGGTCAAACACAAAAGCGGGATCTGGTATGCAGGCACGCTCCTCCACGAATTTTCTTTTCATTGATTTCAATTCCTCAATTTTCTCGTTCAGATCTGTCATTTTTTGTTCCTTTGTACTCTCATCAATATCCGAATTCAAGATAATCATAAGCTGTTTTTCCAGATTATTTAGTTCGCTAATCTTCTTCCGATAAGATAAAGTCTCTTTGTTTATCGAGTCGTCTAACAAATTTAATATTGCTTCCGCGATTTGGGTCTCGTACTCAACGGACAATTGCTCCAGGTGCTTGAGCAACCAGTTGAGGAGGCCAACGCATAAATAAGCGCGTACGCTCTCCGAAACTAGGTAACTACTCTTTGCATAAATACTATTTTCATCGCTCGGTTTCCTGGTGTCCAAGCTAGCGAGAAGATATATGAAAAATCCAACTTCGTATTCATTCGCATAGCTCGGTCTCGCTTTATCGCATTCCAACGCTGTATCCAATGCCGTCGCTATGTGCTTCAGTCGAGCCTCTTTTGTGTCGCAAGTAGCCGCTATGGCGATCATGTAAATACTTTCGAGTCGTCTGATCGTATCGTTAATTTCGCCGTTTGATCCCGTGATCGTGGCAGCGTTTTTGCGCAAAGCGTCGTAATAAGAAGAATTATATTCCTTTTCGAGAGCTTGAAACACTCCCGGTTCTGTTTCTTCGACGTTTCCGCACAACGTTCGCACCAATTCCAATTCGGTACGTTCCCCGTACTTGCTCATAATAAGCTCGTGAACGTCTATGTAAACGTTCAGATACTGAACCTGACGTATGTTCTCGATGAGGGAACGGGCTTTCGGCCACTTTGATTTTCCGAGTGAGCGCGTCATCGCGTCCACGGCTATGCTTATGCCGTACGCCTCGTCTCCGCTCATAAACGCCAATTCGGACGCGATTTCCAAGCACGGCAGTTCCATTCGACGAGCGAGCGCTTTCGCCGCCTTGTCGTACTGCTCCAACTTGAGGTAACAATGAGCCGCTTCCTCCAGAGCGCCGGTATCTATGGCCCTTTCCGCCCACGTGACCAACACCTTCTTCAGATACAGATCGTCCGTATCCAGTCTGCATCTCGCGAGCAAGTAGGCTTCTTTGTTCATTTTAAAGAGCAAAAGTGCGTCTATGGCGTCGTAAATCTTGTGCACGCAAAGTAGATACGAGACGGCCTTTTCCACATTGCGTTGCTTTATCAACTGCTGCGCGTAAGCCTCGCACATTTCCTTCCACATCTTCGCGGAGACGCTGGGCGCGAGCGAAACCAGGTAATCATTCAGCTGCTGCTCCTTAGCCGCGGCCATTAGTTTGCTCTCGAGAGTTATATTGCGCCCGTAGTTGTTTCTGTTCCACCAGACGCTCAACTCGGTTGCACCAGTCGGAGTTTCTTGATCGGATATTATCTTGTCGAAAAATTCCGCGAGCTTCTCTGGGTTTTCGCAAAACAACGACAAATTCGCGACGTTATCGTCTTCTTCTTTTCGTTGATTCTTTCTCATGTCGTCTCTAATCATGTCGACGATTTTAAATCTGTTCGTTGCTCTGTGATATTTGCTGAGGTAAGTTTTCTTATCTTTTTTCTTTACTAGCAATACTTCAGGTTTCGGTTCCGACTTCGGTTCCGACTTCGGTTCCGAGTTCGATTGAACTACTTCTAAAGGTTTCGAAGATTCGACTGAATCCGTTGTTAACGAACTCGTCGAGTCTTTTTGCGTTTCCGTATTGTCTTTTGACGACTCCGGTTTATTCTTTCCTTTCTTTTTTTCTTTCTTCTTTGCTTTGGCACCAGACGGTGGCCTGGGTGACTGCTCCGGTGACGTATAGTCCCATATACGTAATGTGAAGTCCGCCGAGCCGGTCGCTATCAACTGCGGTTTCAAGGGACTCCACATACAGGACAGCACCGGTCCTTCGTGACCCATGTACGTGCCGATTAGTTCCTGTTTCTCGACGTTCCACACCTGAGCGGTGCAGTCGTAACTCCCCGAAACCAGATGCCCGCTGAAGTGCGGACTCCAGGCTAAGCAGACCACTTTGTCGGAATGTACGTTCAACGATGCCACCGCCTTTTCTATCTTGTGCTCGTCGTGGATGCCGTTCGAAATGCTGTCGGCGTTGCTTGTGGCCTCTAATTCTTTCAACAGCTCCGACATGTCGAAGATCAATATGTTGTTCGAGTCGGAGGCGATCGCCAAATAGTTCGCCATCGACGACGTCCACATGTCTGACGTTGTGCTATCGGGATGCCAAGCTAGACAATTTACCGTGTTTCTCAACACATGTATCACGTTGCCGCGTTGCCTCAGCTTCTTGTCGTAGAACACAATTGATCTATAAAGAAAAGGTCTCATGTTAGATGCGTTCCTCTCACCTTGTATGTATAATTCTCAAGTGCAACTCACCCGTTTTCTAATGCAATCGCTAAACACAGATTGGATTTCCAAGAAAATTCCGTGCATCCCTTCTTTATAACCTTGGGTTCTGAAAATCAAAACACAAAGGTTGCGGCGACAAATCACGTATTGCGACAATCCGGGCGTCTTACGTCTTAATAATCTTACCGTTATTTGGTTCGGATTTCTTGTGCGCTGTTAATTCCCCATCCGCGCAAGAGAACAAATAATACGTATCGTCGAGTGTCGCCCATTCAACTTTATAAATTGTGTTTCTGTGATATTGTCTGTACAATACAGGTGGTTTCTGGGTGCCAAGTGCGTCGAATACTCCAACACGGCCTTCTGAGGTGCCGAAAGCCACTGTGGATTCATTTTCGGGGAACCACGACAACTGACGACATCGATTTGTGCATTACAGTGTTACAACAGCATACGCACATTTGATAAAAAAAAAAACGCATTTAAAAAATATTTTTCTTACCGCTCTTAATTTTCCTTTTATTTTCTGCCAGTACATGGTCACATCAAACGTTGTCGTATGGGATTCAGACAAATTCCACAAGCGCAGCATCGTGTCTCCCACGCCGAACACGACGCGCGACGTATCAATGGCACAGGCTTCCATGCAGTAAACGTATCCCCCTTGCGTAGGTATCTTATACTTCAGTTCTATCGGTTTCGAGGGATCATTGTATTGCTTACAACACACGATCCAGCGATCTTGCGCCAGGGTCCAGATTGTGAGTCTAAAAATCATATGAATAAAGTAAATTTCGATATTTTTCCCGTTTCAATTTATGGAAACTGTTATGTTTATGAAATTGTTTTTTACACACAAAGAATTTGTCTACCCACCCGGGATCAACTCTCCAATTGCTGAACGTTTTGTTGTCTCTGGGTACGGTGGCTATGCAGAACAGTCCCCTGCCGTGGTACGAGTGCACCAGCTTATGCACGAGTTTGCCTTTACTGTCTTTTACAGTCAGATCCCAGGAAAGAAGCTCACCCCATTGCGAACCAGTGAGAAGAATCTTGGGTTCCACCCAACACACCGCAATCCAAATTCCGTTTGACGCGAGTTTACTCTTGTGTTGAGTGGAACTGAGTGGACCGGATGGCATGTGCAGTACAGTTTCGTACCTGCCCTCATTAGCCTTCCAAATGAATACACTCCTAAAATAAAGCAAAGAAACAAACGAGTAAGCAAAATAACACGAGAGAATATCGTTAAAATTTATAAATTATAACAATTTTGCCTCTCTCACTTGTCTTTTGCACCGGAAGCTAAAAGCAGGTCTTTTTTATCATTTCCATTCAGCACATTCGTGTCTGAGGGACACCAAGATAAACTGACTACTTCTTCGTTATGACCTCTGAGTTTATAGATTATCGCTTCTTTTTCAATAATGTAAATCAATCCGCCTTTAAGACCCACCGCCTGGATATTTGAATTGTGGGGGCAGCAAGCTATACATGTGGCCGACACCTTGCCCAAAGGTATCACTTTGCAGTTCTGATAGTGCAGGTTACAATACATGAGAAGACCTTCGGAAGTCACCGCATAAGCGAGATTGGTGTCCTTGACCGACCAGTCAACGCCTGTTACTGTTGTCTTATCTTTCTATTGTTGACAAACAATAATTACGATTAACCTTGCAAATAATAAGTAACACAGTAGATGGCATTGTTTCTCTATTGTCATTTATTTCTCATCACGTTTACATATACTTACGTTGTTGAAAGAAAACTCGACCATTAAATCTAACGTGTCTACGTTCCAAATCTTGACAATGTCATTGTCACCGCCGGCAATCAGCAATTCCGGACTGTCTGGATCGTCGTTTGACGCGGGACGGAACGCTACCGCGGTTATTTTCTCCTTCTGATTGTCCTTGATCAAAGAATATTGAAGAGTGTCGTTGTTGTTGTTCCGTTTGGCGACGACGATAAAATTTTTGCCGCCCCATGCCACGGTTCCTCGATTCGAGCAGGACAAAATATCGTTTATATACCAGTTCGGCGACGGTGGTAACGCGACTTCGTTCATCTTGCGCGTCGTTATATCATATACGAACTGGGAACAAGAAAAAAAACTTCAGTTTTCTCGACCGAACACTCGTCTTCTCCTTCACTGTGTTACGTTGCCGAACACAACCCGGTCGATTTGAGGTTAACCGGTGTGTTCGATATTTTTCACGAACGCGTGATTTATAATAAAATCTAAAAACGCGGAAAGCAACACAAAATTCTAGAAATACTTGGTTGATAATGATAACACAACGACAAAATGGTGTAAAGAAAACACGTTGAAACACGTTTGGAAACTCGCAGTCACTCGAGACTCGTGGATGCAAGCACACGCGGCAATGTGATTCGTTTCGTACAACGGAAAACAGTAAAACCGAACCTCTCGCTCGTACGAAAAGATAAAGCGGACAAAGTTCGACAAAAACACACACACACACACGTTTACTCTCAGAGGACACAAGAATAAACAAGCATATACCGTAAGTACACGATTAAATGTTCTTTTTCTGATTTCGTAGATGGAACAAAGGATTTTGACTGTAACAATAATTTAACGTACAGGTAATATTTGTATTTGACGAATATTTATATTTTTTTTTATTTTTCAACTGTTACATATATGTTTCTCACTTTTCGAAAAGATTAATTAAAAATTATTATTAAAATAATCATTAACTTTCTTTCAAATAAAAGTTTAATTTTAGGTAAACAATACACAATATAGTTAAATGTAACAACTTGAATGAATTGATGTTTAAGTAAGTTTTTATTGTTACGATATTTTGTATAAAATCATATGGTCAATTTGTTTTATTTATTTATTTATTTATTTTTTTGCAAGATTATATTCTTTTGACAAATCGTCGTTAAACGTCTGCGATCGCAAAAATCGAAGAGAGAGGAGAACACGATACGAGAGTTCAATCGTGAAAATTAAGATCATCGGATCGTGAGAATTAAGATCATCGGTTCTCTCGATTGGTTTGTTTTTATAACTTGCACTATCTTTGCGCGGATTGTGCATATATTTTGCATAAGTTGTTTTATCGTCGCGTGACTAACATCTCTTGTTTCTGTTAAACTCTTTTTCTACTTTGATATTCTCGATAAAATCGTCGACGATGATTCATTGTTATTCATAATATGTACATCGTGTAAGTTCGCGCAGCAAATTGCGAGGTGTCCGCGAACTATCCGCGCAGTTGTTTTCAGTACGCTTTTGGTATAGTTGCCTATTTCTCTGGCCGGATCTCATATTATTTTTTAGAAAATAAGTATTTGAAATCTGTCTATTGTCGTTTTACGTTTGCGGCAAAATTTACATTTGTCACCAGAAAATGCGGCCGACAACGATATCGCGGTTTCTGTTCCTCTGCGGCTTCTCCGGCGTGATGACGAAGCCCATGAAATTCGATATTTTCCAGTCCCTCGACCAAATCAGCGGGTTTTTCAAAACGACGCCTAGAGACGAAGAGAGAAAAATCAACGCGACCGTCAATTCTTTCGAGTATTACAACACGGTAAGACGTTCCACGTATAGAAAAACCGATTTTCAAAGTTTAGAAAGAACCAAAGTCCACTTTGTCATCAGCAAAATGGTCAAGAAGGTCGGACACTCAAGTGTTTTTTTTTCTTCAACCGATTAAGTGGGATAATTTATTTCCGTATCTTTTTTCTTTCAGCCGCAAATTATCAGAAGAGCTGGTTATCCAGCGGAGTCTCATGTTATACAGACAGAGGACGGTTACCTCTTGACTTTGCATCGTATTCCGGGTGACAACAACTCGACACCCGTGCTGCTGCAGCACGGCTTGTTGTGCAGCTCGACAGACTGGGTGATCGCCGGCAAAAACAGAGGACTCGGTACATTGATCAGAGCGATACAGAGTTCTTTCTTTTATAATACAGGCCTCTCTCTTGATAAAGTTTCAGACATCATTCACTTTGTATATTTTTCATGAGAATACTTTGCAAAAATGATAAAATTTTATTTTGGCATAAATGTTATTAGCTTTCATACTGGCTGATCAGGGATATGATGTGTGGTTGGGCAACATACGTGGTAACACGTACTCGAGAGCGCACGTTCATCTGTTGCCCTCGGACTCTGAGTTCTGGAACTTCAGTTTTCACGAAATGGGTATGTACGACTTACCGGCAATGATCTCGTATATTACGAATTTGAGATCGCAACTATTGCACACGTACATCGGCCATTCAATGGGCACGACCATGTTCTACGTGATGGCATCGAGTCTTCCACACATTGCTGAAAATGTAAAAATGATGATCAGCCTCGCCCCCGTCGCTTTTCTGAACCACATTCAAAGTCCTGTACGATACTTCGCTCCCATTGCAAGCAGCAAGGTGAGAGATCACACCACCTTGATTTTCTCTCCACCAAAAGTAATTTTATAGAAAATTAATTAATTTTTTTTTTTTTTAAATTACGCAACTGTTCGAATCCTGGATTTGTAGATTATCGATTATCTCTTTGGCAAGGACGAGTTTTTGCCTCAGAACATAATAGTGAAAATTCTAGCGAACGGCTGTCGCGTGAAACTTTTCCAGAAAAAGATCTGCGCAAACGTGCTGTTCTTAATCTGCGGCTTCGACGAGGAGCAATTCGATTACGTGAGTGTTTCGCGCGAAGCGCGCGATATTATTCTTATATTATTTTTTATAATAATTTCAACAACGCAATTCTTCGAAGAGAATTCACGCGTCGTCACGTTTTTCCGAGATCAAACTTCTTGATAAATTTCTCTCGCAGAAATTGCTGCCTGAGATCTTGCATTACGTTCCGGCTGGCACGTCGACCAAGACGGTGATACATTACAATCAGGAGATGGTTTCGGGCAAATTCCGTCAGTACGATTACGGTTCCAAGAAGAATCGGGTGATCTACAACGCAACGGAACCGCCGGAGTACAATTTGTTCAACATCACGGTGCCGATCGCGCTGTTCTACGCCGATAACGATTGGCTGGCGGATCCCCAGGTGAGTAGCGAAGAAATAAACACGCGTCCGTAAATTTACGTAAGACATCTTGTTGAATCGCAAGAACGCTCGCGCGCAACTGACGAGAAAAATTATCGTCATTTTTAAGGACGTGAAAAGGCTCTACGGCAAGTTGCCCAATGTGATCGATTTGTACAGAGTACCATTTCCACCGTTCAATCATCTGGATTTCATCTGGGCGAAAGACGTACGCCTGCTCGTGTACAAGAGAGTGCTTGAGATTATGAAGACCGGTAAATCACCGATGACCGAATCATAAGCAGAATATTTTACAATTAGTCGTATATATAATTTTTCATACGTTGTTATATACGTTCGTATAACACTTACGTGCGTTCCGATGTTTAATCAAGGTCCTCTTTAGTGTTAGTTAGTTGTGCTACCTCGAAAGATTTGCGACTCGAGACTAATTAATGTGCGTTCACACAAATCGACTCATCGTCGTATCGAAGACGGGTCTGATGACGGCCAACTCGGCAAAGAGATAAATTTAGTCAATCTATGTAAAAAGAAAGAAATTGAGGATGGTGTGCATACGTGCGCGATAGAAATAAAATAAACGTAACATTTAATAGCACGGAGAGAAAGAATTGTTGACAATTGAATGTCGAACTACTTCTGGAAGAGAACAATCGTAGGTTTTTGTTTTTAAATTTGAGAAATAATAAAATATGAGACTTCGAGTTCGTCTCACACACTGTCACCTCGATAAGGTTTTACTCTTAAGTTAGCAATAAGTGATTTTCAACTGTGATTAGTCAGTTGCACCAAGACGCAACTGGTCGTTTTAATACGTCGACCGAGTATAAGTTGTAAATCTGTAGAAAAAATTGTAAATCTCTGTAGAACTATATCCAATAAAAAAAAGCGAACGCAATGCGAATCAGCGCGTTGTAATAAACTTCCGAGTCATCTCACACCCGCAATTTGTACAAGATTCGAATTTTTTTTAATCAAATTTCGCGAATGCGTTCTCTTTCGTAAACTTCGGCTCTGATTAAGCGACGGCCAATCATTTCGCTGCTTCTTCCGTAGCGCTATGTTTTCGTCGTCACGCGTTTGCGCGTGCGAGATCGTCAATTGTATCGCGACCAATCGCGCGAGCGATCGATGCGTCGTTCGATCGGTCGAATCGAACAACCAGTTTGAAAACCAACGTCGCCAAAGTTTTTCTCATCTCGACGTTCGCGATTTTTCGAGAGTCTCGCGAGCCGCGCGTTTTGATCCTTCCCCGTTAACCGATCGAATTGTGTTTTCTCGATCAATTTTGCTCCTCTTCGGTAAACAGAGAGAACGGTCAGATCGATGTCGATTTCGAGCGATATCCTTTTTCTCGCGATTCGTATACCACCGCTGTGCTGGTTGGTACGCGCGCGCGAGAAGCGGGGAGAGGGAAGAGCGCCATCGCGCACAGCAGCAAGCTCCGGGAAAGAGAGGAGAGCGCGATAGTACTTCTTCGTTTGCAACACTCGATGTGTGATTTGCCGTTTACGCACGTTGCGACTGCGTGACTCTACTTGCGGGTTAACTTGCCGCCGCCACTTGGTCTCACACACCTGGGTCCGCGAAACCGGGAGTTACGGCGGAGACACACGCAACGCACGCACGCGGATAGAGAAAAAGAAACAACCACGCGCGCACGGGTTATATATCAACGGGATACACCAGGATGAGCGAGAATGGAGGCGGTGCGGAGATCGCGGTTCAGGCGGAAGACGCGAACAGGGCGGAATTGTTCAAGGAGGAGGCGAACGAACACTTCAAAAGTATGTGTGTGACACGCACGTGGGTCAGACGCGATCGGTCATGTATTTTCCGGAGTCTCTTAAATTTCACGATACTACCTAACGCGGTCACGTGTGTGCACGCGAACTAACCACAATTTCTTCGTGTTCCCGAGATAATTGAGTTTTCATTGCGGAGAGATAGGGGGAAAAAAAAACAAAAATACCGGACACAATACGACGCCGCGTCCCAAATTGTATTTACGCAATTGTGACCCTTTTTTCATTTTCAGATCAAGCGTACGACAAAGCTATTGAACTTTATACCAAAGCCATAGAATTAAATCCAACGTTGGCCGTGTACTACGGCAACAGGAGTATCGCTTACCTGAGAACGGAATGTTTCGGATACGCGTTGACGGACGCCTCGAAGGCCATCGAATTAGATAGGAATTACGTGAAGGGTTATTATCGAAGAGCGGCGGCTTACATGTCCCTCGGTAAGTTCAAACTCGCGCTCACGGATTACAGGACTGTGGTGAAAGCGAGGCCGAATGACAAAGACGCGAAAGACAGGTACACCGAGTGTTGCAAGATGGTCAAAATGTTGGCCTTCCAGAAGGCCATCTCGGTGGAGGACAAGAAAAACATTGCCGACATGATCAATCTTGATGCCATGGGTGAGTGAGTTGTTGTGCGTTTGACAAAAATCAATGCTGTAATCAATAAGAGAAATACATGTATGCAGTTGCGCGTGATTGATTGTCTTTCGTAGCTATCGAGGACGAATATACGGGGCCTAAGTTGGTCGATGGCAAGGTCACTCTGGAATTTATGCAGGAACTGTTAGAATGGTACAGAAACCAGAACAAGCTGCATCGAAAGTACGCTTACAAAATCCTGCTTGATATTAAATCGTGGTTCATGGCACAACCAAGTCTAATCGACATAACGATACCTAAGAATAGTAAATTCACAATTTGCGGCGACATACACGGCCAGTATTACGACCTGCTTAACATATTCAAATTGAACGGTCTGCCGTCGGAGACAAATCCTTACGTATCCTTTATAATGTATATAAACTGTAGGTGATTTAGTTCTCATGTTAATGTTGCGATGTACATCACAGGGAATATTTGTTGTACAAGTGAATCTTCTAGATATGTCAACATTAATTATTACAAAAAAGTCCGCGTATCGTAATGGTCCAACAATTTATTTTTCTTAACAACTGTGTAGCTGTTCAATGGAGATTTTGTCGACAGAGGATCGTTTTCCGTAGAATGCATCTTCACGTTGTTCGGTTTTAAGTTACTATATCCCAACCACTTTTTCATGTCAAGAGGTATGTGATTGTTGCGTTTTTTTTCTCTCTGAATGTATTCGAAAGTAACATCGAAATTCGCGCGTTAACACGCGGTGTTCTTGTTCGTTTAAGGAAACCACGAATCCGCGACGATGAATCAAATGTATGGATTTGACGGCGAGGTGAAAGCTAAGTATTCCGCCCAGATGGCGGAATTGTTTACAGAAGTTTACAACTGGCTGCCTCTCGCGCACTGTCTCAACAACAAAGTTCTTGTGAGTATCGCTCGGTATAAGCTTCTACGTTGACAATTTTTATAGAAATCACAATTTTTATATATGTAATTCGTCGTCCGCTAGGTGATGCACGGTGGATTGTTTTCGCGAGACGACGTGACGCTGCAGGAGATCAGAGAGATCGACAGAAATCGGCAGCCACCCGATGAAGGTCTGATGTGCGAGTTGCTGTGGTCAGATCCGCAGCCACAGATGGGCCGAGCGCCTAGCAAGAGAGGCGTGGGCGTTCAATTTGGACCGGACGTCACGCAGAACTTCCTTAGAACAAACTCGCTGGATTATATCGTGAGGAGTCACGAAGTGAAGAACGACGGATTCGAAGTCGGACACGACGGGAAGTGTATCACAGTATTTTCCGCTCCAAATTACTGTGATACGATGGGTAACCGAGGTGCCTTCATCACACTTAACGGCGATGACATGAAACCCTCTTTCACATCGTATGAAGCAATGGTACGTACATTTTGTACTCGTGAATTATATTTTTATATTTGTTATATTTGTGTTTTATATATTTTTTTTATATTTCTTTTTGTTTTCTCTCGCGGTTAATTTGTCGGACTATCCGTGTATTTTTATTATTTGTTACAGCCTCATCCAAACGTAAGGCCAATGGCTTACGCTAATTCGCTACTAAAGTTCGTGTGCTAGTGGAACATCCTTAGTTATTATTGATAAATAAATAATAATAAACTGAAGTGTGTGTATAAGTAGCCCAATCAAAGTGTGCGTAATATATTTGATATCAAGATGGAGAAGGTAAGAAAGGCACCGTAGACTTCTCCGTCAAACGATAATTATTGTATTCTTTTTAGGAGATCATTAACGAATTCGTACTGTATCGCGTGAGATACGACGAGAATATTCATTATATAAATACATATATATATATATTATATATAGTATTGACGGGTACAAAAGCGAGAAAGGTTTGCTTATTTTTGCAACGCGGGAGAACGCAGTTTGGTACGGGTTTTCTTTTCTTTTTTTTCTCATTCGAGAGATGAGAGAAAACAAAACCTGGCTCGTCATTTACTATGCGATTTGTGTTCCTTCGCAATGAAGTAATAACGCAAGTAATAATGCGCGTAAAAAAAAAAGAAAAAAAAAACTATTTCTATTTTGTACCCTCAATTGATGAGACCATCTTGTTCGGTAAAAGATACATCTCTTACATTACACACACGGTACGAACACACACACACACACACACGAACAACACACATGTACACAAAGAGAACAGAGAATCTTGATCTCAGAGATCTCTCCATGAAGAGTTTTAACTTATATAATACACTATTTATATATATACGCAAAGTGAATTGCATATGTAATCTACGTGAGTTACATATACGTGTAACGTGAAAACCAAGTTGCAATACAAATTACTTGATTGTTCGAACGACCAATCGGTGGGGGGATTTTGGTGGAGAACGACGATTTATTATACACAGATGATATACATATTAAAAGCAATTTAGCATAATTATGTAGTACAACAACGTTCCAAGCCAATCGCCGCACCCTGTCACGTTATTTGTGACGAACTTTTTTACAAATCCATCGGAGGGATTTCTTTGATCTCTGACTCACGTTTGTTTTTTTGTTAATATAAAATAAAAATGATGTTTATAATGTAAATATGTGTGTGAAGAAAAAATTCAGATAATAATTTTATTTTACGCAACGTACGTAGAAAAACAACACGAAATAAACAAATGAACAAAGTACGTTGTGTCGCAATCGCCCGAGATGAGTTTTATGATAAACAACGGACAATTTCATCCGGCAGGTCGTTTCGATTTCCGTGGGACACATTCAGAATTTTGATTCTATCGTCCGCGAGCATTCTCTCGAACAGCGCCGCGTGCTGTCGCGGGACTTTGTGCGCCTGCGGTACGGTACCGATCACGGAAACTTTTTTCGCAGAAGAGCCGAAAATTATATCCGTCACTTTCTTCTTGAAGTCTTTGCTGAACAATTTCATTTTGCCGATTTCGTCTATAAGCAATATGTCCTGAAAAAAAAGACGATGAGACACAGACACATAGACACACACACACACACACATATATAAATGACGCTACTGCGAAGGTAGTCGTGTTTTCACGTGAAAGTGTTCACTTTGAGAGAGAAGAATAAAAAATAACATTATTCTTACAGTGTCCGAATCCAATGACGGAAGCGCTACTGCCTCGAAATTGTCTAGGAAAACAGTATAGTTTCCTACTTGATACTTGGAGACCTTTTGAATCTCTGTTAAATTTCTGCGCATAAAGAAATGTTAAATATATATATATATATATATACACATATATATACGTAATATACATTCGGTTATACACAGTTTTGTGATTGTCATTGTGTGTGGAAAGCACACGGACGCACTTGAGTCGTGACAAGGACGATCTTCTTTCAGGATCCGCCACTCTCACGACATCGAAGCCGATCCTGGAACCGCTTTGATTGCGCACCTCCTCCGTATAAAATCCGTCGAACCTCACGCCCTTTTTCTCTAATGTAGATGCAACTTTCTTGCACACTGTAGTTTTGCCTATGCCTGCGGAAATTTAAAAATGTTTGGATTTTTTTTTTTCTATTACACAGAACAGAAGATGCGTGTATCTCTGTGACCGCGTGATTTCGCAGTCGGTTGCATCTCGTGCGATTTAACGTTGAAAAGATGTAATTAAATTTAAGTTGTTTTTTTTTTTTTATTGTAAGTGTAACATTTTTATTTTGCAAAGCGCACTTGTGTGTATTTTTTCTTTAAAAAGCGCTCGAATATAGACCGAGGTTTTCAAATGGACGTTATTGTTAAATAAAAACGTTGCCGATGCGATTGTTCATCCGATACGCGCATTTTACGAAAGTTACAGCTTTTGTTTAAAAAAAAAAAAAAAAAAAAAATCAAACTCGGTCTATAAACTCGCGCTTCTTTCTCTCCAATTTTGTAATGTTTCTCTTTTCACCTGGTGGACCTGTGAGCAGTACACACAGCGGCCGCGACACGGCGCCAGCTTCCATCGTCCCGTTGTTTACGTCGAATCGGTTTCCCGTTCAAAAGACGTGCGAGAACGCATGTGTGCGTTATCGTAGAAAATGTACGAAGTAATGCGCGAGTAATCGCGGTACAGTAGTCAATAAACCGTCCGGTCAAGAATCGGTCTCGCTTAGAGACGCTTGGCGGAAGAAATGCGATTTCCGGCGAGTCGCGGCGCGATTTGACGAGGAAAAAATCGGCGACGACGAGATCGCGCAAAACCATCCGGCACACAACCGCAAGGGGAGGGGGGGATTTCGAACGGCGATCAGCTGATCGGGCGAGACAGGGACGAAATAGACGTTTGGCCGATGGGATTGGATCGCGCGTTGGGGTAGTAGTGGTAGACTAAAGCCTGCTGGCGGAGCTCGCGATTGTGTCGAGAGACCGACTTGAATGTGTGTACAATCCCGAGGTGCATCATCGTGGCGTGCGTATCATCTGCGATTTTTTTTTTTTCCATTGCCTATCGCGCGACTCGTGCAGGTCTTCGCGCAAACGCGCGTGTGGTAACGTAACCGCGAAACAATAATCGCGTACAATAATCTATTTTCCTGGCAAGTGTTGCGAGAGAAACGATCTTGTTGATTTGTGGTAAGTGTGCGTATTTATTCCGAGCGCAGACGACATCGGGATATGACAAATTCACAAAAATATATTTATACGCGCATTATACATATATGTGTGTATAATTTTACATATATATACATATATATGTATATACGTATATATTATTACATATGTATACATATTTATTATTGATACAACCTTGCCAGTTGACACATTCGCGCAAAAGTAAACAGCGCTCAGCAAAGAGGGGAAGGAAGCGCGACGATCGCTCGAAGTGCTCGGCGATACCTCGTGAAGGCAGCTGGCGATACAACTTTGCGAGATCGTTTCCGCTCGTTCCCGCATTCACCCCACGCGTATCGCGGCAAACGATTTATCCGAGAACGATCTCGTGGATCGCGAGCGTCGGGGCGACGACGACGAGGCCGACGACACATGGACAGAAGCGGCGATACATGGAAGAGGAAGGATCGGCCGTCAGCTGAGGGGGAGACGGGTATTCCGTGCCGATCGTCAGATTCGAGCTCTAACAAACGATCGCGCCGACGATCGCTTAGACAATTGTGCAAAGGGGATGCCGTGATGGCCCATCCGTCCGTGAGCAACGCGCTGTCTTACGTGCTCGCACGACAGATCGACGACAAGGTCGACTACTGCAGGAGACTGATCTCCACCAGATTCGAGAATTCCGAAAATCTGTTCAAGAAGGACCTGCTGTCCCACTACGGATGCGTAAACGCGATCGAGTTCTCGAATCAGGGGGATCTGCTCGTGTCCGGTGAGGCTAACAGTTCGAGCTACGTTTTTTTTTTTTTACGCAGCTTATTCATCTCTCGCTAAAAATTACGAAAGAGAAATCGCTTTTAAATATTTTTACTTATTCGATGAATCATCAGTCTTTAACGGCATTCTCAGCGTAATTTGTTTCTTCATTAACTACTGTAGACAAAATTTTGTTCATTTGCCTTTACGACTTGAAATGTTTGAATAAACCAAAAAATATTGAAAATATGTAACTCCAACACATAACATATGAATCATAATTTGTGATTTGCATTACGTCTGCTTTTGTAGGAGGTGATGACAGAAGAGTCTTGTTATGGCGAGTCGAGCAAGCGATACAAGGTATGGGCAAGCCCACCGTGATGAAAGCCCAACACAACAGCAACATATTCTGCCTTGGCTACGACAGCAGCAAAACCAAAATATTCTCAGCAGGAAATGACGACCAAGTTATAGTTCACAATTTGCGAACGTAAGATAAGCTTTTCTAGAACAAAGCGGATGTTTGCCACCATCTTGACTTGTGTTGTTCTAAATGTTTCAGATGCAACGCCATCAATCTTTTCCCTCATGAAAAACCCGTTTACGGGTTGTCCATTCATCCGCACAATGATGATGTATTTGCCAGCGCCTGCGACGACGGGAGAGTTTTGATTTACGATATACGTAGCACTAGTACCAACGAAACGTTTTGCCTGGCACAATACAAAAGCGCCTTCCACTCCGTCATGTTCAATCCCATGGATCCTAGAATGCTCGCTACTGCCAATGCTAAGGAGGGAGTCAGTATGTGGGATGTCCGAAAACCATTGGAGTATGTAGACTACCAAGTATTTTTGAGATTTCTTTTAGGATTTTTTAATCCTTGTTGTTTTTCTAATAGAAACTGTCGAATTTTATGGGTCAGAAATTATGACTTAAACACAGTCTAAGAGAAGGTTTAAAATATCGTCGAATGACGCATCTCAAACGATTGGTTTATAAATTTTTTGTTTGCAGGCCTGTAATGTGCTACGGAAGTCCGCAACAAAGCTGCATGAACGTTAGATTTAACTCGGTGGGCAATCGGTTGCTAGCCTTACGAAGAAGACTACCGCCAGTTCTTTACGCCGTCGACTCGGCTACATATTTGTACGAGTTCGATCATCCCGGATATTACAACAGCTGTACCATGAAATCCTGCTGTTTCGCAGGCGAAAACGACGAATATGTTCTCTCCGGTAAATATTTAAAAAGAAAACTAACTCACGCAATCTGAAGTTAGTGGATTATTATACATATATTAATTGTGCAAATACAATTTGTAATGTGTATCTTTTTCTGTTCGTAGGTTCGGATGATTTCAATTTATACATGTGGAAAATTCCACCACCGGGCAGCAAGCCTTGGGTGGAGAACGCGCATATGGTGCTGCGGGGTCACAGATCGATCGTCAATCAGGTTCGATACAACCAAGCGAGCTGTATATTCGCGTCGTCCGGTGTCGAGAAGATAATTAAGATTTGGAGTCCGTTCACGCTCGGCAAAGGATGCTTGGGCGGATTGAGGGTACGTTACGACACTTATATTCTGTTGTAATCGCAGATTATCTCGGCGGACTTTTGTCCGTTGTACATTGGTACAGTGTGTTGCTGCTTGCAGAAAGATTCCGGTAAACGGGAGAAGCAACGCAGAGTGTTCACGCATGACGAATACATAGGGCTGGTTCTACGCAGCGGGCAGTTTATGACGCACGATTACAGCCACCAATCGACGAAGGAGGATCCGCGAATGATGGCCTTCTTCGATTCACTTGTTCAACGCGAAATCGAAGGCTGGAGTTCCGAGGAAGTTCACACCGCTCCGCATACTCCTAGCGACTCCGAAGTCAATCAGCCAACGGGCGAGCCCGACAGTCCAACGGATGTTGACGGTACGGTGACAAACTCGATTGAAAAAATTGCACACGAAAATGAATATTTTATATAGAAGGAATGAAAAACTAACATGGTCTTTTTTATTATTTCTTGCGGTGTGTTTTTAGACTGATTATTAAAATTGGGAAAATGTTTCACACATAAAGTTATATATATAAAGTTTTCTCGGTCATCTCTTGTTTTTAATGTAACGACGGTTTATTTTATTTTTTTTTTTTTTTTTTTTTACTATTTGACGCAGGTTATACTACAATTTCAGAGGACGACGATGCTTCCGAAAGGCCGCTGGAGTCACCGAATCGCATAACTCGGCTCATCGCGAATCGCAGAGAGAAGCTTCTGCGTATGGCCGCGATGGAGCGTTCGTTTTCCGAGAGTGACGACGACAGTGCGCGCGCAAAACGTAGATCCAAGTCGAAGTCGAAATCGAAGGACTTCAAGAGAAAATGCAGCCGTGGATGCCGAATTAGAACGTCGACGCCCAAAAAGAGGTTTACAGTGGTTACTATGTCGAAAGTTATATTGACAAATTTAACGGGAAGTGACGACGAAGGACTGATCGATGCCGCTCAACCTAGTACCAGTTCCGGTGTGATCTCACGAAGATCGTCGCGGTACGTTAGCGGTGCGATCGAAAAGAACAATAAACGTTCGAGATACAGCAGCAGCAGCAGCAGCTCCGAGGACAACGACGCCCACAGAAAACGAAAATATTCCGAGACCGATTCGGACGCGTCGGTGAAGACGCGCCGACGGAGACATCGAAAGTACAAGGACAACTCACGACACGAGAACAAGAATCGGAGCAAACGGCAAAAGCTTGACGACGATTCGGACGCGGAAAGAACTGCCAGCACGCGAAATTCTCCGAACAACAGAAAGATCAGATCGTCGACGCCGAACAACAAGTCGCTTCAAGTTCCTTGCACTCCCGACAGCGGCATCAAGTCGGGAGTTTCCTCGACGGAGGGAAGAACCAGCGAACGTAACGGTCGAAACGACGGGAACACAGACGATTGCTCCGATCGCGAACAGAAGCAAAACAGTCTTCATTGTTTTCGGTTAAAGGTTGAGGAGCTGGCGAAACGAAGCTATCGCCATCGAACTATGCCGCCTCGTAATCACTTGATCTCGACCTCCAGCGACACTTCCGACTAAAAAAAAAAAAAAAAAAAAAAAAAAACAGCTTTCCCGTTTTTTAAATTTCCCCGAGCTCCTCTTCTCCGATGTGCTCCGATTTTTCTATCCTCCCTAAAACCCTCTTTCCCTTTGTACATACAAGTAATCTGTGATTCCTTGAAATATTGGCCGCGTTCAGCAGAATTCAGCGCTTTGTGCTTACCGCCTGTGATTGGCCTGTTCTTCTAAGATCTTATCTATCGCACGTGTGAGAGAGAGAGAGAGAGAGTGTATGCCAATGACAAATAATAATCGCAAAGCGCTTTTTCAAAAAAAGCGCACGGTTCTTCTGAACGTGATCATTGATATTTTTATAACATTAAGTTGAATCACGTTCGAGCATGCGTACGATTTCTTTTTTTTTTTTCTGTTTTTCTTTTTCTCATCTTTTATTTAGATCTCATCGTCCCAACAACAATTCAATTCACACGATGGGAATTCGTATATTCGATTCTTGTCTCAGTCTAATTGCTGATTTCCCTCGTGACGTCTTTAAATAACGTGTTCGTGAATTCGTCAGTTAGATAAGCGAATTTATCTAGAAGGTGTTGTTTGAAATATCTCATCTCGTCCCCCTTGTCCCCTCCCCTCTCCCCCTCCCCCTCCCACATCTCTTCATCGCCCGTTAATGCCATTATTGTGACTGTCGATGCTTGATTACTACTCCGGGACGGTGTCCGATTAATTATTGCGAGATCATTATAATGAATCCGACTAAAATCCCATATATAATGAAATTGTGTATAATTGAAGTACCGCGACAAACAAGAAAAAAACAAAAAAAACAAAAACAAAAAAAAAAGCATGGATTGTAGATGCGAGCCGCATTTAGATTTAAATGTCCTGCGACGATTCGACTATAATGTCACTGGTGACACACAGTACTTGTGCGAAAGATGGAAAGTAATATAAAAAAAAAAAAACTGATATACATTTTTTTCCTATGTGTTGAACCTTGAAGAATTATTATTATAGCTATATATATTATATTATTTTAATCTTGCATTTATATACGTCTCTTTATTATTAAACTGATTACGAATAAACGAAGAAAGCAAAAAAAAAAAACCAAAAAAAAAAAAAAACCGAATTGCAAAACTTTGTGCGCGAGCGATTTCTCACTCCACTCTCTTTTGTATCTCGTTCCGCCTCTGCGACGACGATAAGTTTTTTTTTTTTTTTTTTCGTACGCACTACTCTGGGACGTGACTTTTTAAAAAACGATATTCACACAGTTGAATCTTATATTTCAGATCGTCTTGAGTTTCATCTTCGGATGATGCTACGAGCGGTTTTCATTAACCGCGGAGCGTCCGAAGACGAACTTGAAGAAAAAACAATCTCAAACGTAAGATTCGACTGTGAACACCAGAGATTACAAACGTTGACTAACGTTTAATGATAATGGGCGATGATGTCATTGAGCATGTGTGCTTTACCACATCCGGTGGCAAAAATGTTTTTTCTTCCAGATTTCTAGCGCGCAAAGTAGCAAGTAGTAGGTTCTTGGATATCGACGTTTCAACGAATACCTTCGTTGTTCGCCGCGGCATGTCGCGCGCACGTTCGAATTTCACGGTGTTCTTTTACGTGAGAGTTTTGAGTTTCGTTTTAACGATCGTGCAACGCAATCCGCTCGCGTACAATATCAATTTTCTCAACGCCGAGGTGTTTCGCGATCCTTCGCGCGCATCTTCGGACGAGCGTCGCAGTTACTTCGGATTCTCGGTTGCGTTGTACGCGAACGCGATGGAATCCCTGGTGCTCGTCGGAGCGCCCCGGGCGAACTCCAGCGCGCTGCCGCAAGTGACGGAACCGGGAACGGTGTTCAAATGCGCGCCGAACACAAACACGTGCGAGGAGTGGGTGGTCGATAAAACCGGCAACGGTATACAATTTTACAACAAATTTAGCGTTAATCAACTAAAGAACAACGCCTGGATCGGTGCGACCATCGTAGCGGGGAAAGACGAGAATGCGACCAGGGTCGTGGTACGTAAGCGGTTTTTTTTTCTTCAATGTCAGCAAAAATTAATTGATATGACATTAACACATCGCTCGCTTAGGTTTGTGGTCCACGATGGATAAACAAGAAACATTACTGGTTCATGAATGGAATTTGTTACGCGACACTGGCGACCAATTCCAACGCGTTCAAGAGAGAGGCGGTACAGCGATTGTTACCTCTTGTAACGGCAAATCAAATCGCAAGAGCGAAGTACTCAAATATATTTTCTTACGGAATGGGTCAAGCTGGCTTCTCCTTGCACATGAATTCTCTGTCGGGTCGCGATCACGTCGCATTAGGCAGTCCGGGCGCGTACAACTGGAAAGGTGACGCGATACAATACACCGCAGTTTCGGCGCGCGATAATTTCAGGAATGGGACAATTCTCTCAGTTCCCGAGACGCAACGCATGTTCGGTTATTTCGGTAAGGATTATCGATTATCATTACGATTTTTGTTTCACATCATCCGATCAATTTTACACAATCAAAATTTAAGATCAAAACGATGCGACAAACCGCGCGATTTTAAATAGATTTTTAACAAATCAATTTTATATAACAAGATTTTGAATAAAATCAAATCTTTGAAAAATGGCCGTTGGCACATTTTATTTATTTTAGCGTAACTTCGTTCGGTACACACACATAGGTTTTTTGCAGGATATGCCATAACCGCAGGTGATTATTTTTACGAGCAAGATAATTGGTACGCTTCCAGCGCGCCAAGAAACGCCGATATGTTCGGCACAGTCTTGATATTTAGATATACAAACAACATCATGACCGTGAAGAAAACAATCTTTGGTAAACAGTTTGGTGAATATTTCGGCGCCGCGTTGACGTCGTGCGACGTTAACAATGACGGTAGAGACGAATTGATCGTCGGCGCATCGCAGTGGTCGAAGAACAACGGGATGGACGAAGGTCGCGTTTACGTTTTTACGGTGTCACACAAGGTATGTTCTTGGTCTTTTTGTTTTTTTTTTTTTTTTTTAATTTTGATCGTGTTTTAAACGAGCTATTTTTCTCTCAAGTTGTTTGTAATTTTAGTCAAAGTATTTAATCGTCTAAATCTGACGCTTCTCTTTGTGCAAAGAACGATTTTGAGGAAATGCAGACGATCGAGGGCGAAATCGTCGGGGGTAGATTCGGATCCACCGTCGTCTGTCTGGGTGACATCGATTACGATGGCTACGGCGACATCGCCGTGGGTGCGCCTTACGAAGAGGAGAACGGCGGCGCGGTGTACGTATTCAACGGGAACATCGACGGTGTTTCTCGAAAGTACAGTCAGAGATTGGTCGGCTCGGAATTTTCGCCGACGATGCGCGGTTTCGGTATCGCCATCTCGGAACCCCGGGACATCAATCGCGACAACTACCTCGACATCGCCGTGGGCGCTTTCATGTCCGACGAAACTGTTCTGTTGAAATCCGTGCCGGTCGTTACGGTAAACGTGACGCTGGCTTATCTGCAAAAGATCAACCTGATGAAAAACGGGACGAACTTCAGGATCAACATCTCGATGTCCTATGACGGCTTGTACGTGCCCGATACTCTACGTAAGCGAACAACACGTAATTCTAAATTCGATTTATTTTCTATTATGTTGTACATTTACAATCCCATAAGTAGGTTTTTAAAATTACATTTAATATTTCAGAGATTACTGCAATTCTGAAGATTGATCAGCAGTATGGAAGGGCCGTGTATCGCGATCAGAAGACCGATGGACTGCACACTTACAAAATGTCCCACAGGTTGCTGAAACATACCAAGCATTGGAGCCCACTTGTTATAGACCTCGGAGTGAGTTTACTTATACTCTTTCTCTATTGACATCATTTGTCTTGGTATTTACCTCAATCGCAACCTTCATTTCAGGAGAACATTCAAAATGTAATAGATCCGCTCGAGATCTCGGTGTCCGTGCAGTTGCAAGATGATCTTCAAGCGAGCAACAAGAGCTCACCTTGCGTTTCCTGTGTCGCAATAAACAAGTCACGTTCCAAGCTCGAAGATGTGATACGACTGCTGTTCGCCGTGGACTGCGGACAGGACGACGTGTGCATGTCCAATCTTAACGTGGCGTTGTCGACGGACTCGCCTTCAGGTAACATCATCGGCGCCGAATCGGTGATCACGCTTCAAATTCACGCTCGCAATCGAGGCGAGCCAGCGTATCAGACAAGAGTGCATGTCTTCATCGAGAAGTTGTCATTGGCGAGTATTCCGGGCGATTGTGAGGAAGGTTTTCGCACAAATAATATCCTGCAAGTGATCTGCACAATTGAGAATCCTTTTAGAACAAGTGTACGATACTTTCTTACACGCGAGCGTCTTCGACAGATAAAAGATCATACAAGTTCGTTATCTTTTAGAAAAATTTTACGTTGCAATTGGATTTGAGAACGGCGAAACACGAAGTGAAGGAAGTGGAAATATGGGCTAACATCAGCACTCAAAGCATCGACATGAATTGGAATAACAATAGTGATTTCATCACTCTGTACTTCGACGTGGACGTCGACATGGCGATCGTCGGGTTGGTATTTCTCGATTTACAAGCGTAATACGTAAGTAAATCTTCGTAACTTTTTTGTATTTATTGTATTCGCGTGTAGCAAAGTACAGCAGAACTTGTACCGATACTCAAGCGAGAATGCGATGAGCAACATAAAATTCCAACATTACTACGAAGTTCAGAAATTCGGCATCAGTCCTATCGATCAGGCCTTGTTGACCGTGAAAATCCCGACGCAATTTCGACGATCCGACACCGAACACGCAACGATCGTCAGTATCGATGACGCCACCGGCAGACTCAACGGAAACGAGTTTTTCTGCAACATTTCGAATGTGGCAAAAATATCTCCGGAAGCGTCTGGCAAATTTAACAAGACCGCGTATACGGATGACGCGATCGTTGATCAATTTGGTATCACAAACACTAACGTGAACGCAAAATTCAGTATCGAAGAAAACGCAACGATGAGTATACCGTTTGAGAACAGAACGTTGTACGTTAATTGCACAAACGAAGCGGTCTCTTGCGTGGAGCTCAGATGCGTTCTCGGACCGTTCGAAAGTTCGTCGTCCGTTGCGAAATTAACGCTAGATCTACAACTATCAAATTTTTCCGGTATGTTGTTTGTTTTGTGTGTTGTATACAGATTATTTATTAACCACATACAGATTATCAATCAATAAAGAAAAATCGTATGTTGTATGTGTATTCTTTGTAGCTGATATAATGAAGGACAAAGATATCATATTTTATGTGACCGAAGGCGCAATTAGGATACATCCTGGCAATATCGTCCAGAGAAAGTATCAAAAACCATATTTTGCTACGGTCGCAACAACATTTTTGGGATCGCCGATATCGAAGCGAATAGCCCTGTGGATAGTAGCAGTTTCAATATTTCTGGGAATAGTGTTGCTGTTGTTGTTTATTCTGGGTTTGATAAAACTCGGGTTCTTCAACAGAAAGAAGAAACAAGAGCTCGAGATATTGAAAACCGAAACTGACCTGTGTTCTTCGTCACGCAATTTGGTAAATTTCTGAATCGCAAATGTTTCGCGTAACGATTATAAATAATTATTATAAGATATTATAAGATATGTGTGTTAAAACATCACATGGTTTTCAGAAACAATGCGAGATGGAGATGGAAACATCGTTTTTGTCGGAAGTTGCTCCAAATTAAATACGTGTGTTTTTTTATTTACGATATATTTATTTTCTCTTATATTAATAATATAAATAATAATATTTTTTTTGTGCACTATTCATAATTCAATTACACATGTAAGGCATATAACATTATATATCTGTCCTAAGGCCCCACTTTTTTATATGTGTATATAAAATAATAAAACATTTTTATAAAAATATAATCTTAAACAATACGATAAACAATACGATCGCGTTTGCTATATACCTGTATAGCTGTCAATCGGGCTTTTATGGAAGGCTTTTTGTAAAAAGCAGTGTTTTATTTGATTCTATCTTGATTCTCCTATTTGAGATATGCAAAATTCTCTTTAAAATCGATAAAAATATATAAATACAAGTTTGCGTAGCGAGCTTGAAATCTTCTCAACTATCTAATATCAACTTTCAAGAGATTAATAATTCATAATATTATCTTTTACGAGATTCATGCATAGTGGCGAGAAACACCTGCTCGCTTGGATCTGTATCTTATACAACTAATAATATTTTTTTAATATCAAGAGATGAAACAAACGTATCGCATAGATGTTGACAAACACGTGATGATAGATTGTGACGTTAAAGCAACAAGAGAGCGTAAAATTGTCACTTTGTGTGTACTTGCTTACGCCGGGCGAAGCATATTTAGTCCAGTCCGAGTCCCTTCGAAATTTCCTCCGCGGACAATTTGTTTCCGCCGGACGAAGGTGGAGTTTCCGGCCGTGGGGTTGGAGCTGGGGGTGTTGACGGAGGAGGTTCGTATCTCGGAGGAGGAGGTTCGTATCTCGGAGGAGGGGGTTCGTATCTCGGAGGAGGAGGTTCATATCTTGGAGGCGGTTCGGAACGATGGTCCTCGTGAGATTTCTACATGGAAGAAAATTCATTTATGTCATTGGTGACGACGTCATCGTGTAAAAAGTAATAAATACATTATGATTATTTATTTACATCTTTTCCGTGTTTTCCAGTGAGACCGTCAAGAGCCGAGCCGAACAAAGCGGATCCTATACCCGAGAGCAGATCCGATCCGGTCGAGCTCTGGCTGCCATATCCGCCGGAAGGTTGATACCCGCCGTATCCTCCGGACGGTTGGTACGCCGGCTGCTGTTGACTTCCCCCGCCACCGAGAACGCCGCCGAGAATAGACCCTAATGCACCTAGGCCGTCACTGAAAGACTGACTTGGAGGATGGTTAGGTTGGTGAGATCCTCCTCCACCTAAGTCAATCGCGAAAACATAATTACACCGATATTGTAAAAATCGCCTTAAATTGTTCTCTTCCAGAGAACGCATCTCAGGCAGATAATCCATCTATTTATCTCGTCTGAGAAAAACTTCCGTCCTTGTAATTCCAACGCGATGATGTCACTTGAACCAGTCACGCTAGCGCTTGATTACAGATATTCGAATTTATAGAACTATTCTGAATCACAATATATATATATATATATATGTTTCTTTAGAGAATGACTAGATATATCGTTTGTTCGAAAACGAAAGAGTTTTCGTAAATCGCGAATATATTTCGTGCTTGCAAACGCGCGCACAGAAGAATATTTGAGATATCGATTCTATCGAATTACGTGTTAATTTTTTTTAACTTGTTAGAACATGTATATAAATATACTGCGTATGTGTGTGTTTACCTAATGCTCCAAAAATAGAATCTAATACACCGCCGCCACTTGATTGCTGCTGAGGAGGATAGCCTTGCTGTGCGTGTGTGTTGCCTTGCAAGGCGTTGCTCGCCAGACTGCTGGCCAGAGCCATCCCGAGAGTCCCGGCTAAGTTCCCGAAGCCGCCCTCGCTCTCCGTCTTCGACTTGGAGGCGTCCGACTTCTCGTGATCCTTCTCTTCGCTCTCTTCCTTCTTTTTCTGCAAGCAGCAAACGTGCACGCTCGAGTTTTTTAATTCCGCATAGCGTCGCGCGCGAGTAACAATATATACATTTTCAGTGAATCTTTACATTAATTGCGTGCATGGCAGCGGCGACTCCTCCGGCCGCGACCAGTCCACCTATTGCTAGTCCAACTTTATCCAGACAATCTCCGAAGACACCCTCTTCCTCCGGTTTGTCGTTACCAGGTTGGTATCCGTAAGCTCTTGGTGGATTGTAACCACCGTATGCGTCAGGGGGAGGAGGACCGTAGCCAGTTGGCGGAGGAGGTCCGTACGGACCTGGTGGTGGTCCACCAGGCTGAATCGTCGGATACAATCCACCTGGCTCTAAAATTAGAAAAATATAAAACTTTTTAAAAAACTAATTCACATATTTGCTGTACAATAAAAAAAAAATAAAATATTTTGAATTATTAAAACAATATTATGAAATTTAATCAAATACGCGTTTGTTTTCCTTACGAGGTGGGCCGAAGTCAGCGGACGGCACATCCCCGGGCACTGCGGATTTAGGCGGATCGACTGGCACTTGTTCGTACTCGATCGAGTGCACCTCGACGTCGCCGTCGATCACCAGATGAGTGACCTTTATGAACGGCAGACGATGAGCGAACTCCGCGAAGTGTCTGCCGTTTATCGCAATCTTGTAGCAATGATAATCGCACAGGATTAGTATCTCGAACTTCTGATCCGGTTGGATCCACAACGGGCCGGCGTTCTCCTCCATGCCCCACGTCATCGACTCGATGTGATTCCTCGTGACGAAACCCTCGGAAAAGCGCGGGGACACGTGAATGGCTATGTCGTCTCTCGGATTCAACGTCGGTCCGAGCTGGTAATTAATGGCGAATCTGACAGCATCAGGCGGCACCTTGCCCTGTACCTTCACCATTGTGCCCGCTCTCAGACCTCCTTCCACTTTTCCCACGTACGGAATCTCCTGTTGCAAAACACGTAGAGAATGATAAAAAGTAAAAAAAAAAAAAAAATGGTCAAAATTGCGGGAGAGCAATAAACTTCTAAAAATAGCAGCAGCAGACTCTCGCGATCTGATTACTGCGTAATCGCGAAATGTTAACAAATCCGCGTATCAATTAGATCGCGCATTCCTTCTCACGGCTACTCCGCTTGTCGAATTGATCGCAATAATGATCGTTAATTATCAAACACTTACATCGGCATAAAAATGTACGTATGTTAATAATTTTTCAAGCTTGTAATGTATTTTTAATGTAATATACAACACGACAATTAGCGGTGATGAGAATTTGAGCGGAGAAAATAATCGCCAATAAGTGACTAACAAAGTTCGAGACGTAAAAAATATCGGCATTGCGGACACGACGCGGATCAATGAAAATCCCGTTAGCAAAAACCACACGTATAGCTCAGGCGTGACGAAAAACTCACTTACCGGATTTAAAACCGGAGAACTGGCCATTTCTGCGACTGTTTTTCCGCGAACGCTAGAATTTCAAGCGTCGATTTCAGAAAAAAGAGAACGTTGTTCGAAAACTCCACAAATGTGTGACGACGCCGATGCGCTAAACACCGAAGACGGCCGGCGCCTTTGTTTCTCGCGAAGCGCTTCTCCACACAGACACTTCTATTTACAGTGCTGACGTTTCCCTCTCGGAGCAGCGGTGAGCGCAGACGCGCGGCACGCACTATAGCGCGACCGTGGCGGCTTGTGTAATCATCGGACGGAGGCGCAACGACGCGGTGTCCTCGATTACGTAATCCAATGCGCGCGATTCTCTCGAGATCGCGCACAGTGGCCGCGCGGGATTCGAATCGACGCGCGCGCGCGCGCGATTTCCGCGCCCGCCGTCGTCCCGTTATCGTCCGTCGGGGAAAAGAACACGTGGATCGCCGCCAACCGAAACGCGCGGATACGCCGCAGTGGTATCGCGCCATGCGCAGATACCTTGGCGAGCGAATGCATTTCTCTCAACGCCCGTCAATCTTTTGATTGACATTTGATGAGCGAAGTATTTCCGGCGATTTTGTTGATGACATTTTTTTTGAAAAAGAAAGAAAAGAGAAATGCTGTCCGCGATCGAGAACGACAATGAGCGATTCTAAAAAAAAAGGTAAGATTAAAAACCATCTTTTTATACGAAATATTGAGAAATGTGAGTAAAATTGTGATAAAATTGAAAGAAAATTGCACGAGGAGAAATGATCTGAGACACGCTTCTCGAATTTAATTGTCACATCGCATATAGTTTGTGCGTTTTTTTTTTTTTTTTTATTATCTTTACAAGAGATGCTCTCAAAACGATCATCTTGCGCGCGTCTCGGCGCAAGTTCGCAGACGATTTCTCAGATTACGGAGATTCTTCCCGGAAAGGTTGCATAATTAATCAGCACTTACGAAACGTATAGAGTGCGCGCGTGCATCACCCGCCCACGTTCATTTTCGTCTATTCTCTCTGTTTAACAGTGATCGGCGAGATTAAATAAACCAAACGGGAATTTAAACAGTACAGTGCGGAGTCAAACAGTCCGTTTTCCGCGACGTGGTCAAATAAATAGACGCGCGTACGGGTGATTAATAATGCGCGCGGACGGGTCTTTAAAACGCGGAAGGAAACAAAATTGTGTAAACGAAATATCTGGAAAGTAGCCGAAAACACTTCGAGCGGAATTTTTTTTTTTTGTTTTTTTTTGTTTTTCGGCGCGACACACTAGCGCGCACATTCTTTCTTGCAGCTGATTACGTTAACTCGATTACATTCACCGGAGGTTGTGCAACGCCGCGATCGGCTTTTTTACGGATTCTAAAAGTGACGGAGTAGGTGACAATAATTTTTGCTTATCGTCGGCGACGAACGTGACTTGTCGCGTGTCGACGCGTCATATTGCAGCGGACTGCGGACGGGGCATTTAACGCGATTGTTGTCAAGGGACACGCGTATGTCACGGGGAGGGTGTGTCGTCATTAAAACGTATCTGGAGCGTGATAGCTAGGGTTGGGCATCGCGTTGGACGCGCCCAGGATAAATAAAATACACACCTCGCTTTTCAATCATCATCGTTGTCATCGTCATTCGTTCGATTCGCGTGCGCGCGTGACCCCGCATTTTTGATCACACGGTCTCGATCGACTTCTTGTTTTGCGACTAAACGATCGACGCCGCGATCGCGTTGAGAAATAATGTGTTTTTGATGATTTTTATCAATTCGCGGAATATATTGAGATCATCGTTTTACGCGCGACCTTTTTATTTAGAATCGCACGATGACGATTGGCCATTTTCGTAACGAGAAATTATCTGTTGTCTCGTCGAGCTCGTTATCGCACTGCGGTGTCAAGACACACGTGGGTTATCGCGAGCGATCGCAAATTCGCGAGCATTTATTTCAAGTCTAGAAAATTATTGTGCACGGAGACAGAAACGAAAGTTTTCCCTCTATTTTCGCGACGAACGTGACCTTAGAAAGCCGCGTCCTTGCAAGCGTGCTCTCAATTAAGAGGCGGCAGGACTTCCCGGATCAATATAAGGACTTTCGCTCGGAGGTGGCACGCACGTTTCCGAGCGAAACCTTTTCACAACTCGCGCTAGACCGACGTAAATGTTTTATTTCGTCGCGTGTCCTCTTTTCTCAAATCAAACAGACGACAAAAATATTAGAGAAAATTTTTTTTGTAATATTTTTACATTTTAATTTTTGAAATATATCAAACGGCCGAGAAACTAAAACCGCTGAGATATTTTTAAAGACTTTCTATACAGTTGAACTAAAGTGAACATCTTCGGTATCGGATGTGATGAGTTCGAACGAAGCTCGAATCGATGAGCTAAAATAATAGAAGCAGTACCACAAAACCTGTAACATCGACCATACGCCGCAACGTCAATCTTTTCTTTAATGAATTCTTCTCCGCAAATAAGTTTCGAAATTTCATTTCGAGCAAAGTCTCTCGTAGCATATATATATATATACATATATGTATATGAATATACAGTTTACTTGAAATCTATGTAGAAAAGAAGAGATACGTGTGTCCGAGACTTGACTATTTTTTATATTATACAATTTTCCACATACATCTCATGTAACGCACAAAAGAAGATGAACACAAAGGAACGAGGTTCGTAGAATTTTTCGAGGATTGATGAAGGGACAGAACAGGACTCTCGCCTGATTACTAACATACATCGGGCGACCCTTTTCATTGTGCGGCGAAACCCTCGGGACTTCTCTTTTACGAGCTCGCCATCATAAAGCGACCCGCACACATCCGCTATCTCATCGTGGCCAGGTGTCTGCGCCAGCATGTTGCGTTCGTCGTGCCAAGACCTTCGTTCGTGCACGATTCGTCCGAACTTGTTCGTATAGTTAGTCAGCGTGGACAGATGGATGGAAAAAAGCGTGACAGCGCAGATAAAAAATAATTACAGGTGTGTGTTTCACCTACATACATACTTCCCTCGTTATGGTTGAAGAAACATACACAGCTTTGAATTTCTTCAGGAAGAAAAATGTCTTTTTTTCTGAAACTATTGTGAAGATCCGTATAATTTTTTAACGCCCGAAATTGTCGTCACGACAATTGATCGTTCATTCGTACGTGAGCTACTCACTGAAGACATAAAATGTTCAACCGACATTTAAATACTTGCGACCCTTAAACACAATACAACACAATACAACTCATCAATTTTTTTATCGACTTCTTTCCGATAATATAGAAAACAATATACAAACAGATCCAAACGCTCGAAATAACTAAATGATGTAACTAATTGACAAACAATAACCGATGTTGCAAATTCGGAAGCATGTTAGCTTGAGTTTTATGATACCTGTATCGCGCTTTGTGGTTTTACAGATTCTGTACAAAAATTAATGAAGTTGCTAAGAAAGTAGTTGGTAAACTACACGTCGAATAAATAATAATTTGATAAAATAAAATGTTGTTATCATAGTGGCGCGCTATTAATAGCGAAGCGATACGTGCTCTTCGTCGCATGGTCGAACGCGCTGCCATTAAACTGACGTACGCGTTTCGAATTTGCAACAGAACACCAAGCCGGCTTTTCGCGTTTACATTATTTTGCGTGTACATACAATAAGAGGCGCTATTTTCGTACCGCACGTACGTGCTCCCTTCTCTCTCTCTCTCTCTCTCTCTCTCTCTCTCTCTCTGTGTGCAAACTCACCCTGCTTTCGTGCTGTTACACTCCTCTAATGGACTCTCTCGTATGGAGATACATACATATGGAGTAACATATGGAGATACTTAAAGAGAGAATTTGACCTGTTTGGCTTCAAGAGAGTAAAGTATCACAGAACGCAACTTCCTCAAAGATCAAATGGAAAACTGAGAATATAAATGAAGTTGATGAAACTGATGTAAAGTCTTTAAAAATATATTACAACACAAAAGCAATTACGGATTTTGTATTAATGACCGAAGTACAGTCAAACGTCCTGATTTCTTTTTTACTTTTTTTTTTTAATTTATATTTTGTATCAATTGATAAAATTCATGAAAAAATATTAGCAATTTGTCGTGTTAATGCAAATTAATTATTAATTTTAATGTTTTTTGTCACAATAATATAAAATCCTTATTATGTATTATAATTATTATTTATATGATAATTTATGTAATATTGCAACACGATGATAATTTAATCTTTTGGTCACGTTTATATGCTCGCTCGTATTTACATTACAAGCGGAGACGGACTTCCAGCAGCGCGTTTAACAGAAGCGGCACCGGAAGGTGGTGTGGTGGAGCGGCTGGGACTCTTTTCAGCCCTTCTCGAACCGCAGTTCAACGCGGTCCGCAGTCTTCGACGGTCGTTCCGTCCGCTTCGCTTTTCCGCCATTTGTCGCCATCGCCGCTACACGGCGCTTTTCACGATCTCAATTGGCGATCCGGCATTCGTTTGCATAGATACGCGATACTATTCGAATATTTTGAACACACTTTCGTCGAGGACGTTACTTCGCAGCAACGAAAAAAAAAAAAATTCGTGTGAACTGTGCGGCAGCACAGGTGAGCTTGATTTACCTTGCTCCGGTGCCGCTTTTGAAAGCAAATCGTGAAAACTGAACAATTGCAATTTTTCAAGCGGCGAGTAATGTTGTGAAAACGATACGACGCGGTGGAAATTCTTATTGGATATTTCACGAAATGCTGGTAAGAATTACGAAGAAGTTGAGCTCTGTTATAACACTTACGTGCGTGTGTTATTCGTCGAACATGTATCAACTCAAAACAAAAAAAAAGACGGCATCACTTGACACTGTTTTCACATACCGGTGCGATAGGAATTTGACTCGGGATTTAATTCGAATTTTCAAACACGTGTCATTTTGCGACAAACTTGTACGGTAAATATGTTTAAAAAATTGCAAATATACGTTTTCAAAACTAACACTTTTTGATGACGATGGACAATTGGTTAATATTATATTTGAAATTAAAAACAAGTTAAAAATCGACCAAAATACTATAAATTCATTATCAATTGTTGCACAATTTACATTTAAATAAATTTATTTTTAGATTAGAAAATTCAAAATAAAAGAATATAAATATAAAATACAAATATTTTGTTTTATAATTACATAAATATTTTAACAAAAACATTTTTTGTTAGCGCAAACGAAACAATGGAATTTTAAACAACTTTTGAGTTTTTATTATGTTACATTTCATTGTCTACGAAATAATCTACTTCTTCTAATCTTTAAAATATCGCATTTCAAAACATATCGTTTCCTGCCTCTCAACGTATCTTTTGTGCGTGTTTTGAAAAACTTAAGCCTTACTCGACCGTAATTTCCTAAAGTGAATAAAACGTATCCTGTCCCTCCGTCAAATGCCCTTAATTACGTTTCGAGCGTCCGCTTCGTCACGACCGAAAAATATATACGTGCGGTTTGCGTCGCTTGCGAAGCTACGATAGCATCGGGCAGGAAGAGACGCCGTGGAGACGCCACCTTCTTGTTTCAGAGGGCAAGAAGTCCACGTTTCGCGCAGGCCGCCCTTAATTGGCTCTAATTAATGAATGGCTGTCATCAGGCTCCGTGAGTCACGACACGCGTGCAACTTGAGTTGAATTCTAGCATTATCGTCTTTTTACGACGTAACGCGATCGTCAAGAACGTCGGCCAATGTACAATCCGCGTTCTCGCTCTTCGGAAGACAGAAAACTGTAGTAAAATCGAAACAAAAAAAACAAACTATCAAAAAGTTCTGCGAGCAAAGAGAGTTCTTTTTCCGATGGATTATAATAAATATCGCTCGGGTAAGGAAGGCAAATAAAAATATAGCTTCGTTTTTTATTACGGGTATAAAACGTCGGTTCAGCTTTTATGTAAAATTTTTATCGCGGCAATAAAAAAAAACATTATATGATTTTAAAACACACTAAAATTCTACGAATACGCATTCCGACGATTTTCGGCATTCGATCTCGTACAGGGAAATGCTGGTCTCTGGTGGTTAACTTCGCGAAAAAAAACGAGTTCGCCAATGTCGCGTCGCCGGCTGTCAAGGGTAAGAGAGGGAGCGAATTCCGGAGGGTGCGCCGAATTTAAGTCGCGACTAGCGGGGGATGAATCATCTCCAGAGTTGGGAACGGGGCGAATCGAGGCGATCGATATCAAAAGACCCCTCCGTGCCATACCGCCGATGTCTTTCCGCGTGTGCACTCTTGAATTTTAAAAGCAAGTATCGATCCCGCGTTACCGAGAACAGATGCAACGATCAATTATGCAGCTAAAAATCGCTCGATGTTGTTACGAAATTCGTGTTCTATCTTTGTTTTTCACATCCGACGAAGCTGACGATGAAAAATCTTGCGTCCGACAGAATTTACGAACAAAATTGTCCAATCGCGTACTTCTCATAAATTATTTTCACTACTCTTTCACGTTTTTTTATAGACACACTTGAAACATTTTCAATTTGTCAACAAGTAACACATTTGATGAGAGTAAATTTTATTTAATATTAGAACAAACAAACCTATCGAACGGATTTCTCAAAAATTTCTTACCTTAAACTTTACAGAAATTGTTTTGTAATATTTTTATTTCAATAATTAAATAACGTGTATAAAAAAAAATAAATCTTGCGAAGTAAATAAATTGAAATAAAATACATAATAAAACTATACATAATTAAAATCTTTCAAAATTTTGAGCGGACTTCCTGAGACACACACGGTTCACGCACTTGCGCGGGAGGATCGCGGTGACAACAGCCGATTTCTTTGCACGTACACAAAATGAAATAGAGCGAGCGCATTAAATTAAAAGTGATATCTTTATCACGTGTCTCGCTCGCCGAAACCGCTCAAGACAGATGTTTCGGATAGATCGTAAAAATAACAACGAGCTCGAGCTTCGAAAAAGATCGGAGTGAAAAAAACGTGGCGAAAGAAACTGAACAACAGTAACAACGAACACTGCTTTACTCTAAAAAAAAAAAAAAAAAAAGAAAAACACTTGATGTTTCTTATTCCGGCGTGTAACAATCGTATCGAAAAAACTAGATACTATCTCCTCTTGCCACTTGAGATTAACATCTTAATCAAAACCAAATCAAATATTGCAGATAGTAGACAGATGCGTGTGACATGTAGATCCTTATCTGGAGTAGTAGTTTACACAAAAAGTTTATGCGAGATTAAAAGAGTACGTCGCGGTAAATTCGAAACAGTGTGAATTCTTTTTTCACAGCGCGAAGAATTAATTAATTATTTCACTTGTGACAAGGAAAAGGACGAGAAAATTTTCCAAGTCAAAGCTTGGTTTTTAAGAGTTGACATATTCTATTTCTTCTTTTTTGTTTGATATATTTCTGGTTTGTTTCTTTATTATATATCTTTTCAATTTTGACAATATCTATAGAACGAAATCCCTTCTCCGAACACAATTGTTCAGTTTTTAAATAAATGTACAAGATAAAAAAAAACAAAAAGACACGTTAAAACCGAGCATTAAGGAAACTTTGTTCGACGAGGTAGAATTCATGCGTGGCATAACAATTGTATGGTGTAATCTTTATCACGTGAACGACGTTGTCCTGTTTACTCTCATATCACTGTATCTTTCGTGCACTTCCGGTTGCGACAGTTGCTTCATTGTGCGCTCGACTAAAATTCGGGCCGCAGAAGAAGCGCATGCAGCGAGAGCTCGTTGTTTGTTTGCGTCTAATCTCTCGCTCGTGTTTGCGTGCGGTTTTATTCGGACATAGATGAATGTAATTTGCAAAATTGACATTTTTTTTTTTTTTTGTCGTCAGATTTATACCGCGAAGTGGCTTTTGTTTCAGAGAATTTTGAACATTTTTTTCCGAAGAAACATTTCGACAATTAACAGCTCGCGATCGGCGATTGGCTAATCTCCAATTTTTGAATTCGACAGGAAGTGCTTCACCCACGTGAGGAAATCGAGACGCGAGACGTTCGTCACCATTGAGAGGAGAAGCGGTTCTCATCGAAGATGAGAAACGAGGCGACGCTAGCATGATCGGTGCGATTGGTATATTGACGCTCTTACTGATCCTCGGTGACCTCGAGGCAATCACGGTAGTGCACCAACATCCCAACATTCAGTATGTCGTTGAGCACGAGGTCCTTCGCGAGGATGCGCTCGCGGAGGCGAAGAAACTGGAGATATACCCCGGTAAGTGAGACAATTTCCCGAATTCGCAAAAATCTCGATATTTTCTCGGTTGGCTCGAATTCAAAGTCTTCTACTTCGAGATTTTCATCAGAAGAAAGAACAAAGTAAAAAAAAAAAAAAAAAAAAAAAAACAAAGAATAA